>NC_081413.1:627628236-627939999 GCF_030272615.1 Cryptomeria japonica
TGTAATGCCAACAATCTCCCCCTTTGGCATTGATGCGAAAACCAACAATTAAATGGTAATATCAACAAGATATTCAAATTGATTCAGATTCAGATTGTTGTTAGACTTCTCCTGTTATCCTTGATCTGTTGTCTTCTAAAGTCTTCTCCATTTTTGCAATCTACTCCCCCTATCATTAGTCTTCAATTATTTCCATCATCCAGGGCTTTACCATAACCATTTAGTCTTTCAACCATTTAGTCTTATCCCCCTTTGGCAACAATGCCAAAAAGTAAAAGAACTAAATCATGATTTCTTTCTCTGTGAAGTGATTTGCCATGCTATGTAACATCTCAGTCTCGGTGAGATCAACTTGTCTCTATTCATTTTTTGCACACCTTTAGAAAACCTTCTAAAGTGCATAAATCAGCATCAATCCACACATAATATTCTATAGATTCATCGAATTGATGCTTTCACCAAACTCAGTCAGTGAGTAGAAGATAGGGATAGGACCCCTAACCTGCTTCTAAGATACTCAAAAGTGTCCCTTGGTAGTGGCTTTGTGAAGATGTCTGCTAATTGCTCCTTTGAACTGATATATTCCAGCACAACTTTCTTCTCTTGAACTTTTTCTCTGAGATAGTGATACTTTATAGATATATGCTTTGTCTTAGAGTGCATCACTGGATTCTTTGAAATGTTAATGGCACTAGTATTATCACAGAATAAAATTACTGGCTCGGTAACTTTCTCATTTATACCTTCCAATAGTTGTTTGATCCATGCTATATTGGTACAATTCAATGTTGCAGCAACATATTCAGCTTTTGTTATAGACTGAGAAATACATCCTTGTTTCTTGCTAAGCCAACTTACTAGTCTTTCTCCCAAAAAGAAAGCTCCACCACATGTGCTTTTCCTGTCATCTATGTTGTATGCCCAATCAGCATTAGTATAAAATTTTAGATCAAAATTATTCCTCTTTTCATATACTAAGACATAATCTTCAGTGCCTCTCAGGTATCTAAAAATTCTCTTGATTGTTGTCATATGGGTTTCCTTGGGATCTGTAGAGAATCTTGCTACAATACCTACTACATGTGCTATATCTAGTCTACTATGCACAACATATTGCAATTTTACAATCATAGATAGGTAAAGTGTCTCATCAATAGATGCAGATTCATCACTCTTTGATAATTTACAGTTAGTAGTCATAGGAGTACTTACTGGTTTAGAATCCTCTATTCCAAATTTCTTCAAGATTTCCTTTATGTACTTGGATTGAGTAATGAAAACCTCATCTTTCATTTGCAATATTTGTAAACCTATAAAATACTTTATCTCACCGATAAGTGACATCTCAAATTCTTTGCTCATTTCATTTCCAAAGTTCTTGCATAAGGAGTCATTACCACAAAATATAATGTCATCAACAAATATGGCTGAGATCAGTATTCCATTTTCCTCATCTTTCTTCATGTACATATTATTATTTTCACTTGTCCTTAGAAAACCAATCTTGATTAAATAAGAGTGCAATCTTTCATACCATGCTCTAGGTGCTTGTTTTAGACCATATAAGGCTTTGTTCAGTTAGCATACCTGATCTTTACTCCTGTCTTCAACAAATCCTTCAAGTTGTTCAATGAAAACTTCTTCTTCTAGTATACCATTCAAAAATGCAAATTTAACATCCATTTTATATACCTTGAAATTTTTGAAAGCATCATATGCCAACAATGTTCTTACTCCCTCAAGTCTAGCCGCAGGTGCAAAAGTCTCACCATAATCTATTCCTTCTTCTTGAGCATAACCTTTGCAAACTAGTCTTGCTTTGTTGCGAATGACCTCACCTTTTTCATTTAGCTTGTTTATGAAAATCCACTTAGTACCAATTATATTTTTGTCCTTTGGTCTTGGGATTAGTGTCTATGTGTCATTCTTCTTGATTTGATCAATTTCTTCTACCATAACATTTAGCCAATCTTCACTATTAAATGCCTCTTTCACTATTCTCAGTTCAAATTCAGAAATCAGACGTGGTCTGTCTCAGTTTGTTTCTTCTCATCACTAGATCATCTTTATCTCCTATAATTTGACTTGATGCATGATGTCTTTTGACATATTTGGCTAATATAGGCTTGACACTTTTTCATCACGCGGTAACTAGTTAATATCTTCATTTTCTTTAGTAGCTTTCTCGGTAGGACTTCTCAGTTGAACATAAACAAATTCTTCATAATCTTCTAGTTCTTTGGAATTTCCTTCATCATTTCTTTCTGTAAATTCATCAATTTTCACATTTGCACTTTCCACTATTTTGTTAGATGATTTGATCAGACATTTAAATGCTTTACTTCTAGAAGAATAACCAAGAAATGTTCCTTCTTCACTTTTTTGATCAAACTTTCCATTTTTGTCATCTTTGTGAACATAGCATCTACTTCCAAAGATTTTAAAGTAACTTACATTAGGTTTCTTGTCATACTAGATCTCATATGGTGTCTTCATAGTTCCTTTCTTCAGTTGAACTTGGTTTAGGGTGTAAACTACAGTGCTGATTGCTTCTCTCCAAAATGTTTGAGGTACCCTCTTTTCTATCATCAGGGTTCTTGCACAATCCACAATTGATCTATTTCTTCTCTCGGCTATCCCATTTTGCTAAGGTTTTCTCAGTGCAGATACTTGCCTCTTTATACCATGATCATTGTAGTATAAGTTAAATTCATCAGAAGTGAATTCTCCTCCTCTATCAGATCTAAGACAGTTCAGTTGTCTTCCTATTTCATTTTCAACTCTTGCTTGTACCATTTGAACATTTGAAAAGCTTCTAATTTTTTGTTTAAAAACATAACTAACATCATCCTTGAGTAATCATCCACAAATAATATGAAATATTTATCACCATAATAACTTTGAACTTTCATAGGACCACAAAGATCAGTGTGTACTAGACCTAAAATTCCTTTAGAAGTGTAGGACTTACTTGTAAAGCTTGATCTTGTCATCTTACCCATCTGGCATCCTCAGCACATAGCATTCTCAGGTTTTTCAATACTCAGTAGACCTCTTACTCGGTGGCTTTTACTTATTTTGATCAGATTATGAAAATTTACATGAAAAAACCTTGTATGACATAACCAGGTATCATCTATCTTTGTATAAAGACACTTGTTCCGAGTTGAGTCAAGATGAAATGTATTACCTTTTGTTTGTGTCCCGATAGCAACTAACTTTCCATGTTTGTGATGAACTTTGACAATTCCTTTCTAAAATTATATTCGATATCCTGTATTGTTTAGCTGTGCTACACTCAACAAATTGTATTTCAAACCTTCAACCCAGTATACATCATCACATTTAGCATTGTCAAGAAGTGTTATAGATCCTTTACCTTTTACCAGACATGGTGCATCATTACAAAATCTTACATAGCCTCCATCATAGTCTTCTAATTTAACAAACTTCTGTTTATCACCTATCATATGATGTGAGCATCCACTATCTATAATTCAAGAATCATTATTATTTATGTGAGATATTAGGACTTTTTCTTCATACCTTTCCTCATCAGATCCATCTTTAATAGCCACATAAACAACTTCCTCAGTATCAGTTTCATCATATTTGTCATCGTTGGATTCCTCATCTGCTACTAGACATGTCTTTCTATCTCTCCTTCTGAAGTCTTACTGTCCTCTGTATTGGTTATCTTTCTGCTTGTTATCTTGGTATTGTCATGCCCAAACTTTTGGGCACAAACGAAATAATTTTTTTTTAAAACATACTCTAATAAATCTAAGTTTACTAAATAATACATTAGCAAGTCTTGTCTTAACTGCATTTGTTTTCTTCCATCTAATAAATAATCTAAACACTAGATCAAGTAAACGAGATAATCTAAATTAAATATGGAATAATAATTCTCCAAAGAATTATTATTATCCCATCAAGTAATTAGTAATAATAATTTCATTTAACGAAAGTCTCTAAATAAATTTGCATGAGATTTTATTAATCTCAAATAGTCTATTAATTGCCTAGGAAATAAATTAATGAGACCTAACACTTAGATTATTAAAACCCATAATGCAAAATTGACATTAATTAAAATGTGCCTAGTAAACTCGAATTAAAGGGCCATCAGAGCTTACAAACGTCACTATAAATCCGTAAAGGAAAAATCTCCGAAGAGTTCAAAATTTAAGGCATCATATTTAAATGTTTATACATATATATTAAATATGAACATAAATTTATTAATCATATATATTTATAAATTTATATATATATATATATATATATATATATATATATATGTATATATATATATGTATGTATATATATATATATATATATATATATATATAATTATACATATATATATATATTTATGTGTATATATATATGTATATATATATACATATATATATATATGCATACATATATATATACATACACATATATATATATTTATGTGTATATATATATATATATGTATATATATATATATATATATATACATACATATATATATATATACATACATATATATATATATATACATATATATATATATATATATATGTGTATATATATATGTATCTATATATATATATATGAAGGATATAAGGTTTCCTTATTAAAACAAAACTAACACATATTATTAAGTTAAAGGGATGGGGAAAGCCCCATTCAAAATTTGAATGGGTATTCCTCCCCTTTTTCTTTTCTATTTCTTTTAAAAAAAAAAATCTAAAAATCTCTATGCTAACCCTAACCCGAATTGGCTTAGGGTTGCATATATATATATCTTGGGTGAAGCAACCCTAAACTTATCCCGCTTTTTTTTTTCTTATTATTTTTTTTTGTCAACCACATTTTTGCCCAGGCGCTGAAACTCATGAGTTTGTTATAGGGCCGAAGAGAGAGGAGGCGGCGGCCATTTCCGGCGGCCACTCCATACCACAATGGCAGCGAAAGATAGCATAGGGGAAGGGGAATGGTAGAGGGTTAGCCACAGGAGCTCCCCGCAGGGACGACCATAGTCATGCCTGTGAGATGTGGCCTGCAGACACAGTTGCGCCACCATTGGCGGGCGCTGCCCATAGGGGGCGACGAAGCCTCCCCGACTGTGGGTTGCGGCCCATAGGGGTGGCTACGGCCACCGCTGGGGGTTGCCACCCATAGCACGGAGACACTTCCCCTTTTCCCCACCTGCGTGAATTCCACAGGGCCAAGGGGGGGTAAAACATAGTGCTATATATATATATATATATATATTTTCTTTTTTTTTGTTGCTTAAAAAAAATACATGCAACATTTTTTTTTTTTTTTTATATATATATATTCATATATATATGTATATATAAATATGTATAAATATATCTATTTTCAAATGATATATGTAGACCCCTAGAATAAAATATTTAAATATTTAAATATATATATGTGTGTGTGTGTGTGTGTGTGTGTGTGTGTGTGTGTGTGTGTGTGTGTGTAGGTATATTTTTACAATAACACACTTAAGCAAAACTATGAATTTTTTTTCTAAATAATCCTTTTGTACATGCACAATTTAATAATTTTATTTACAACATGATATTAAGTTAAATATTCATTTCTAATAGGCTGAAATGTGAGTTTTATATTCTACCTTTTTTTTTTTTTGTTATAAGCATTCTGTAAATTATTATTTAAAATAAACACTAACAGCAACCTCCATTTTATTTCTTTCTCCTTTTTTTTTTTATCTAAATGCTAACTTTGGGATTAGATGGCTATTTAATTTAAAACACATTTTCTGTAATAATAAAGTGACAAAATGAAATAAACTAGATTTTATATTCTATAATAGATAAAATAACAGAATGTAATAAATTAAACTAGCAACTGTAATAGCCTAGAAAACATTTAAAATCAACTTAAAGATAGATATATTAAACCTATTTAACTAAATTTGTATTGTATTTAACTCAAAAGCCTATGTGCATGCTTTTCCCATTTTCCATAATTTTGTTTGCATGAGGAAATAAATGAACTCTACATTTCAAAAATAACATGAATGCAACAACTTTATTTTTTTTCTAATTAAAGGACTTAGTGAAACTCATACATTTCTTTTTTGTGCAAAAATAACTAAGTAGAATAATGCATTTCTTTAAGCATATCTAGAAGACAATGTAGATAACATTACAAATGGGTTTGAAAACCCTACTAGTTTCTCCTTTCCATTGAATGAGAACTTTAAATAAAATAAATACATTTCTTTGCTTATGGAAAATAAATACATCATTGAGCTTTTCTTTACAAAGCTACAACATAAATCCATCTTTTTTTTTTCCCAATCTTTTCTGCAACTCAAGTAAAAACCAGCAACTAATTTGTTTCTGTTTCCTTCCCATCCCAAGCAACCTGCAAATAAAATAAAATGCTTGACCATGGAGCGCTCACCTCCCAGCCTAGGCTTACTAGAAACCACCCCTAAGCTTGGAGAACCAAGCACTAGATAGGTTACACACAAACAACCATAAGAAGCAAAGGGGTAAACACTCAAAAAAACATTTTCCCAACCCAAGCTACACTTCACCACATCTTGTGATGATATTCCATGGGTGGAAGTGGACCAAGTACCGTTGGGGAGACTGGAAGCAAGGAACATCTCAAGCCACCTCATGGCAACCAAATACAACAAAAATACATTCCTACATCCTTATGCCCCCCAAAGGCATATAAGCCATATCTTCTCCCCTTATGACCCCCAAATGCATACACAAGGCTATGCAGCAAGGGTCACAAAGAACACCCTTGAGATCACTATCCATAAAGGAGAGCCTCTCACCCAAGGCTGTCATACTTCTTCCACCCCAACACCATCCTACTCTCCCAACAGTAGAAGGCCTTGGACACTCCCAATACAAGCATGCATAAGAAGAAACAAAGGGAAGAAATTACATTTTCTTCTACAAAGCAAAATACATATAATCAACTTTTTTCATACAATCATTTCTCCAAACAAACATATACAACATAAAACAAAAGGGAGTAAGAACCAACCTTAATCTACCCAAAGGTTTGGTAGATTTTTGTTTGGGGATGAGCAGCCCAAATCCACACAATCTCTTCACCAACACTTGGCCAAAAATTCTATCCTACAACTATTCTTCAAAATTTTTCATGATCTCCAACAATGGAGGGTGGGTGATTAACTCACTAAGTCCCTAATCCTTGCCTAAGAAGGCCTCTCTCACTCTTCCCAACCCCTTGGATAAAGTGAGAGGTCCCATTGGTTGGTCTTCCCAACCTCTTACATATCGCTAAAACTAGAAAGAGAAAAGGTAAGAGAGGATGGGGAAGAAAGTCTAACACCAAAAGGGAAGGTTGTCTATCCTAGGAGGAGCCTTCTAAGTTGAATTTTCGCTCACCTTGGAAAAACCACTTTTTTAGGTGACTAAACAATCACATAGGAGTAGTCACATGTTTAAACATACCCCTAACCCATAGGTATACCCTTTGGACCTTTGGAAAAGCCCTAAAACTAACCCTAGGAGTCCATTTGACCCCTTAGAAACCATATTGAAGTTAACCTACGGGTCAAACCTAAGTTGACCACTCCCAAGACTTCCTACCCAAGGAAAATTTGGGACTACACTCAAATGTTTGAAATGGCTTTGGTAGAAACAAACTCCCTCCAAGAGACAAGTCAAAATCAATGACACTAATCAGCACATGTCAAGTGACACAAAAAAATACATTATAAAAATCACACATGGAATTTGGCTATAGTAAGATTAAACAAATTAATAAAATCAATTTAAAACACATGCATCATTTACTTTCACAAATAAAATACAATACAAATGGAGTGTTATCTCTCCAAATAGACAACCCCTAGCATTACAAACGTATATAGGTCTAGGTTTGGTTTTCCATATTATTTCCATGGTCACATGGATAATTTTCCTGCACATCTCAATTAACACATTAGTAATTCCAAATAACCACAAGTATATTATTAAGCACATGAGTTCCAATACACATCAAACACTCATACAATTGATAGTAATAAATCAATATCTCATATATCCCAATTGATTCCACATAAGCAATTATCATAATCCTCAAAATTAATCCATTCATATTATAAGCACCCTATTTCTATCATCATAATGAAGTCCTTCAAATCCAATAATGGCATACATCATCTCAAAGTAACTCTATTCTAGAATCATATAGAGTTTCATATCCATAATTGCATAAAAATGAAGCATCAATATACGTCAATGTTATCCAAATCAGGGAATCATATAAGTTCTATATGCATAATGCATAAAAATAAAGCATCCATAATAGTCTCAATATGAAAATAACAGAAATGTTAGGATGAGTCAGGGTAGGGCCTCACACTCTCCCCCTCTAGGGATGAACTTCCTCCTGGAGTTCATCAAAAAGGTGGGGGTACTATGATCTATTACATGCTGCATCCTCCCATGCGGCTATAACCTCATCATAGCAATCCCACTGGACCCTAACCTGGTCCAGCTCTCAACCTCAAAGGGCCAGCGTCCAGTGTGCCAAAATGCGAATAGGCTCCAAAGCTAGCTGCCCATCCGACTCCACCTGCAATGCACCATAATCTAGAATATGAGACTCATCATATATATATTTCCTCAAAACTAAAACATGAAACACATCGTGGATGTTCGATAGGCTAGGTGGCAATGCTAAATGATAGGCAACTGGTCCTATCCTCTCAAAGATCTCAAATGGTCCTACAAATCAAGGTGTGAGCTTAGAACCCTTTCCATAGTGGATTGGACTCTTAAGCAATCCCACTCTCAAGAAGACTCTATCTCCAACCATGTAGCTATGATCTATCCTCTTTGCATCTGCATACTTCTTCTATCTATCCTATGCCTCTCTGAGATGCTGCCTAATCAAATCCACCAGCTGCTCCATATCCCAAACTATCTTAGGACCAATAACAACTCTATCCTCTATGCGGTCCCAACTCAACGGTGTCCTACAAGGTCTGCCATATAATGCCTGATAGGGTGGCATCCCCAAAGATGTGTGATGCCCATTGTTATAGGAAAACTCCACTAAGGGAAGGTACTCTTCCCATCTGGTCTAGTGATCCATGATGTACATGTGAAGCATATCCTCTAACACTTGATTAACCCTCTCTGTCCGACAATCCATTTCCATATGATAGGCTATACTGAAATTGAGCTTGGTACCCATAGTTGTGAGTAATGCCTTCCAAAAGGAAGAAGTGAAGAGGGAATCCTTGTTGAAAATGATCTTGCGTGGAACGCCATGAAGTCTGACAATATCTCACAAGAACACTTGTGCTACTGCTGGTGTTGCGAAGGTAGTACGAACTGGTGAAAAGTGGGCCACTTTGGTCACCTTGTCAACCGTTACCAAGATGGCATCATGGGGATGAGATGACATAGGGAGACCAATGATGAAATCCATGGATATATTATCCCACTTCCAATCTGGTATAGCATGATATTGGAGCAACCCACCTAGATGGCGGTGCTCCACCTTGACTCTCTGACACTCGAGGCATCGGGCTACTAACTCAGCAATAAGCTGCCACATTCTTGGCCAATGATATAACTACCTCAAGTCTACATGCATCTTCTTAACTCTGGGATGTGCCACATAAGGAGCTCTATGAGCCTCCATGATAATGAACTCCCACAATCCCCCAGAAGAAGGTACATAGATGCACCCTCTATGGCATAATAATCCATCGAACTCTAAGGAATAATCCACATATTTCTCTTCTAAAGTTTCTTGAGATCGTATGGCCTAGCAAGTCTCTAAGTACCATCCATCCTCTAGCAACTGCTACATTATCCGATCTCTCAAATCCATGCCCATAGATATGGTGTATACCTCATGACGTCTCCTACTCAAAGCATCTACAACTATGTTTTCTTTCCCTTTGATGTATTGAACATCAAAATCGTACTCGCACAAGAATTCCATCCATCTCCTCTGACGTGCATTAAGATTTGGCTAAGTGAATATGTACTGAAGGCTCTAATGGTCTGAATGTAGCTCAAAATGATGACCCAAAAGGAAGTGTCTCCACCTCATAAGTGCATGCACTACTACTACAAGCTCAAGGTCATGAGTAGGGTAATTAAGCTTGTGAGTCTTAAGTTTCCTAGACTCAAAAGCTATAGCTCTGCCATCCTACATAAGGCCTAATCCTAAACCCTCTAGGGAAGCATCTGTACAAACCATGAAGTCAGCTGAGGGATCTGGTACTACAACAGTAGGTGTGCTAGTAAGTGCCTTCTTAAGTTCCTGAAAGGCCTTCTCGCACTTCTTTGTCCACTCAAATTTCTTCCCTTTACGCTGAAGAGAAGTAATAGGATGTGTGACTCTAGAGAATCCCTCAACAAAACATCAATAATAACCTACTAAGCCCATGAAGCTCCTGACCTCTATCACACTGGTTGGCACTGGCCAATCCATAATGGCTTTGATCTTTGATGGGTCAATTGAGATCCCATCACCGGATATAACATGACCAAGGTACTTGACCTCTATTCTAAAGAAAGCACACTTTGACAAACTTCCATACAACTAATTATCCCTCAAACACTACAAAACCTATCTTAGGTGCTCCTCATGCTCCTTCTCATTCCATGAATATATCAATATGTCATCAAGAAACACAATCACAAAATGGTCAAGGAATGTGCGGAATACTCCATTCATGAGACTCATGAAAATGGTTAGGGCATTCGTAAGACCGAATGGAACCACAGTGAACTCATAGTGGCCATATCTAGTGTGAAATGTGGTCTTGTGGATATCACTATCCATTATCCTCAACCGATGGTACCCCAACTTTAGATCAATTTTGGAAAATACTTTGGCACCCTAGAGTCAGTCGAATAAATCATCGATCCCGGGCAAAGGATATCAGTTCTTGATGGTTACTTTGTTCAACTGATGGTAATCCATGCATAATCAGAGAGATCCATTCTTCTTCTTCATGAAGATGACTAGTGCATCCCAAGGGGATACACTAGGATGAATGTGGCCCTTCTCTAGGAGCTCCTCAAGCTATATCTTGAGCTCATTAAGCTCATTTGTGGTTATCCTATATGGTGCTCTTAAAACTGGCTGGGCTCCAAGAACAAGGTCTATATGAAAATCAATCTCTCTACGGGGTGGCATACTGGGTAACTCTGAAGGAAATACATCTGAAAATCCCTTATAGATAGGATGGTCATCAATAGATGATTCCTTTTCCTCTTCTTCTTCTCTATCACTAATGGTGATGGCAAATAACTATTATCCCTTTCACATGCTCTGCTTAAGCTGCATTGCGGAGATCATATGAAGAGACACGAGTCTCTAAATCCCAGTGATTACTATGGGAGAACCATGATCATCCTCACACTTGATCTTCTTTAGGTGACAATCCATCTTGGCTCTGTGGGCATAAAGCCAATCCATGCCAAGTATGATGCCATATGATCTGAGTGGTGTAAATCTAAGGTCTACTAAGGTGGTGGTATTGCCAATCTAAAGCTGACATCCCCTAACCTTTGTTTCCACTGACACTCTAGCCCTTGAAGCTAACTCCACTTCCCAACTGACCTCTTGTCTAATTGCCACTAGCCCACAATGCTCCACAACCAATGGAGATATAAAAGAGTCAGTAGGTCCTGAATCAAATAATATAGATACACTTCTACCTCTAATCATACCTGCAACCTCAATAACCATGGCTTGATGCTCTTCCTGGTGGTTGTCAACCGCTATGAAGACCCTATGGGACTTGCCCATATCCCCAACTGTCGGCTCTGATGCTACCATCCTCTGACTGCCTACCATCTGACCCTGAGGATACTCTCTTGCCATGTGTCCCATGGCTCCACATGTGAAGCAAGTGCCACATGCCTGAAATTGCATGCCCTGTGGTCTAGAGAAAGACTGTCCCCTTATTCTTCTAGAACCACTATACCCACCCCTAGAGGACTGCTGAGTCCTTGCCAGAGGTGTGTAAGGAGCCTGAGATCGCTGATCTTGCCTCTGACCCTATGACTGCCACTGCTTGGGCTTTATGCCCTGCTAACTCTGCGAAGGCCTCTACCTCTAGTTCTGTTGTGACTACTATGGAGGAGGGGGTTTGGAGAACCCTGATGTGTGTGTTGTTATCCTTCCAATGGGCTTTCTAAAACCTGTAAGTCTTGGGTGTAGGGTTATGGTTTTGGGACTGATCCTTCGAGTCCTGAGGTCTAACGTGAATCTCCTCTGCTATCAAAGCCTTCTCCACGGCAACCCGAAGGCTCCCTGGAGCGGCCATCCTCACCGGTCCTACTATGCCAACATTCAGCCCTTTGATAAATCAGTTAACGAGAAGCTTCTTATCTTTGAGGTAGTCTACATATGGTAAGAGTTTGAAGAACTTGTTCTCGTACTGGGTCACTGAAAGACCCTTTTGCTGGACGTCATGGAGCTCATCCACCCTACACTGTCTGTAATGCTCTGATAAGTACCTCTCCCTGAATCTCTCTATGAAAATTTCCCATGTGAGAGTATCTATCACTAAGCCACACTTATATTCCTCCTATCTCCACCATGTGGAGGTCGTTCCTTGCAATAGGTGGACTGCTACGCGTGCCTTTAGATTTCTCTCATAGGAGCGCAATGCAAAGCACCTATCCAAGCTCAAAAGCCATGCCTCTACTTCTACCCCATCGGTAGATCCCCCAAAAGATGGTGGCTGAAGGTGCATAACCTCTTTGATTAGATCCCCTGGATCCTGATGTGCCCTCTCATAATACACTGGTGCTACTACTAGAGGTGGTGCTGATAGGTGAACGAACTCTAGCTCATGCCCACCTTGACTCTCTATGGGATTAGGAGGTGGACTCCTACTTTGTTCCCGTTCTACTGTTCTATGGCTTCCTGAGTTCTAGTTCTCAACATGATGATCCACTGCTGGAAGCCTATCCTGGACTACGCCAATCAGGTTTTGTAGAGCTAACAAGATGTCTCAGTTTAGGTCAACCATCCATTCGGGAGGAGCCTCTAGGTTCACTTCCGGAACTAATTCCTCCCTATCAACCTCTTCGCATGCCATGCATTCACACCTAGGGCCTCTACCATGTTTGTGAGCTTGTCGCGTAGTTGGAGGCATCCTTATGAGAAAATAAAATAAAATGAAATAAATAAATAATTTTGGACAAAAATTGAACTAATTAAAAATAAATATAATAAAAATAAATATAATTTAATTAATTAAGTATTTAAAGCGAAACGTAATGGAGAAAGGTTCCTAGTGTTGGAAACCTTGCTCTGATACCAAAATGTCATGCCCAAACTTTTGGGCACAAACGGAATAAATTTTTTTTTAAAAACATACTCTGATAAATCTAAGTTTACTAAATAATACATTAGCAAGTCTTGTCTTAACTGCATTTGTTTTCTTCCATCTAATAAATAATCTAAAAACTAGATCAAGTAAACGAGATAATCTAAATTAAATGCAGAATAATAATTCTCCAAAGAATTATTATTATCCCATCAAGTAATTAGTAATAATAATTTCATTTAACGAAAGTCTCTAAATAAATTTGCATGAGATTTTATTAATCTCAAATAGTCTATTAATTGCCTAGGAAATAAATTAATGAGACCCAACACTTAGATTATTAAAACCTATAATGCAAAATCAACATTAATTAAAATGTGCCTAATAGACTCGAATTAAAGGGCCATCAGGGCTTACAAACGTCACTATAAATCCCTAAAGGAAAAATCTCCAAAGAGTTCAAAATTTAAGGCATCATATTTAAATGTTTATACATACATATGAAATATGAACGTAAATTTATTAATCTAAAATTAGATATTATTTGTCAGTATATATATATATATATACATACATACATACATACATACATACATACATACATAGATATATATATGTATGTATTTATATATATATATGAAGGATATAAGGTTTCCTCATTAAAACAAAACTAACACATATTATTAAGTTAAAGGGATGGGGAAAGCCCCATTCAAAATTTGAATGGGTATTCCCCCGCTTTTTCTTTTCTATTTCTTTTAAAAAAAGAATCTAAAAATCTCTCTGCTAACCCTAACCCGAATTGGGTTAGGGTTGCATATATATCTTGGTTGAAGCAACCCTAAACTTATCCCACTTTTTTTTTCTTATTATTTTTTTTTTGTTAACCACATTTTTGCCCTAGGGCTGAAACCCATGAGTTTGTTACAAGGCCGAAGAGAGAGGAGGCGGGGGCCATTTCCAGTGGCCGCTCCATAATATAGTGGTGGGGAAAGATAAAACAGAGGAAGGGGAATGGCAGAGGGTTAGCCACAAGAGCTCCCCACAGGGATGGCCACAACCATGCCTACGAGTTGCGGCTTGTAGAGGCGGCCAAGGTCGCCACTGTGGTACGTGGCCCGTAGACCCAGTTATGCCGCTGCTGTGGGGTGCCGCCCACCGGGGGGCCAAAGCCTCCCCGACTGTGGGTTGCAACCCACAGAGGTGGCTGTGGCCACTGCTGAGGGTTGCCCCCCATAGTGTGGGGGTGCTTTCCCTTTTCCCTACCTGCGTGAATTCTGCAGGGCCGAGGGGGGGTTTAAAACACAGTGCTAAATATATATTTTTTTTGTTTCTTTTTTTTTGTTGCTTAAAAGAAATACATGCAACATTTTTTATTTATATATATATATATTCATATATATATATGTATATATATATATATATGTTTATATAAATATGTATAAATATATCTATTTTCAAATGATATATGTAGACCCCTAGAATAAAATATTTAAATGTATGAATATAAGTATATATCTATATCTATATATATATATTTAAATATGTATATATATATATTTATATATTTATATATATAAATATATATTTATATATAAATATAGGTATATTTTTATAATAACACACTTAAGCAAAACTATGAGTTTTTTTTAAAATAATCCTTTTGTACATGCAGAATTTAATAATTTCATTTACAGCATGATATTAAGTGAAATATTCATTTCTAATAGGCTGAAATGTGAGTTTTATATTCTGCCCTTTTTTTTTTTGTTATAAGCATTTTGTAAATTATTATTTAAAATAAACAATAACAACAAGCTCCATTTTATTTCTTTCTCTTTTTTTTTATCTAAATGCTAACTTTGGGATTAGATGGCTATTTAATTTTAAACACATTTTCTGCAATAATAAAATGACAGAATGAAATAAACTAGATTTTATATTCTGCAATAGATAAAATAACATAATGTAATAAATTAAACCAGCAACTACAACAGCCTAGAAAACATTTAAAATCAACTTAAAGATAGATATATTAAACCTATTTAACTAAATTTGTATTGTATTTAACACAAAAGCCCACGTGCATGCTTTTCCCATTTTCCATAATTTTGTTTGCATGAGGAAATAAATGAACTCTACATTTAAAAAAGAACATGAATGCAACAACTTTATTTTTTTTGTAATTAAAGAACTTAATGAAACTCATACATTTATTTTTTTTGCGAAAATAACTAAGTAGAATAATGCATTTCTTTAAGAATATCTAGAAGACAATGTAGATAACATTACAAATGGGTTTGAAAACCCTACTAGTTTCTCCTTTCCATTGAATGAGAACTTTAAATAAAATACATACATTTCTTTACTTTTGGAAAATAAATACATCATTTGGCTTTTCTTTACAAAGCTACAACATAAATACATCTCTTTTTTTTCCAATCTTTTCTACAACTTAAGCAAAAACCAGCAACTAATTTCTTTATTTTTCCTTCCCATCCCAAGCAACCTACAAATAGAACAAAAGGCTTGACCATGGAGTGCTCACCTCCTAGCCTAGGCTTACTACAAGCCACCCTCGAGCTTGGAGAACCAAGCACTAGACGGGTTACACACAAACAACCATAACAAGCAAAGGGGTAAACAATCAACAAAACATTTTCCCAACCCAAGCTACACTTCACCACATCTTGTGATGATATTCCATGGGTGGAAGTGGACCAAGTACCATCGGGGAGACTGCAAGAAAGAAACATCTCAAGCCACCTCATGGCAACCAAATACAACAAAAATACATTCCCACATCCTTATGCCCCCCAAAGGCATATAAGCCATATCTTCTCCCCTTATGACCTCCAAATGCATACACAAGCTTATGCAGCAAGAGTCACAAAGAACACCCTTGAGATCACTCTCCGTAAAGGAGAGACTCTCACCAAAGGCTGCCATAATTCTTCCAACCCAAGACCATCCTACTCTCCCAAGAGTAGAAGGCCTTGGACACTCCCAATACAAGCATGCATAAGAAGAAACAAAGGGAAGAAATTACATTTTCTTCTACAAAGCAAAATACATATAAATGACTTTTTCCATACAATCATTTCTCCAAACAAACATATATAACATAAAACAAAAGGGAGTAAGAACCAACCTTAATCTACCCAAAGGTTTGATAGATTTAGTTGGGGATGAGTAGCCCAAATCCACACAATCTCTTCACCAACACTTGGCCAAAAATTCTATCCTACAACTATTCTTCAAAATTTTGCATGATCTCCAACAATGGAGAGTGGGTGATTAACTCACTAAGTCCCTAATCCTTGCCTAAGAAGGCCTCTCTCACTCTTCCCAGCCCCTTGGATAAAGTGAGAGTTCCCATTGGTTGGTCTTCCCAACCTCTTACATGTTGCTAAAACTGGAAAGAGAAAAGGTAAGAGAGGATGGGGAAGAGAGTCTGACACCAAAAGGGAAGGTTGTCTATCTTAGGAGGGACCTTCTAAGTTGAATTTTCGCTCACCTTAGAAAAACCACTTTTTGAGGTGACTAAATAGTCACATGGGAGTAGTCACATGTTTAAAAATACCACTAACCCATAGGTATACCATTTGGACCTTTGGAAAAGCCCTGAAAATAACCCTAGGAGTCCATTTAACCCCTTAGAAACCCAACTGAAGTTAACCTACGGGTCAAACCTAAGTTGACCACTCCCAAGACTCCCTACCCAAGGCAAATTTGGGACCACACTCAAATGTTTTAAATGGCTTTGGTAGAAACAAACTCCCTTCAAGAGACAAGTCAAAATCAATGACACTAATCAGCACATGTGTCAAGTGACACAATAAAATACATTATAAAAATCACACATGGAATTTGTCTCTTGTGGGATTACACAAATTAATAAAATCAATTTAACACACATGCATCATTTACTTTCACAAATAAAATACAATACAAACAGGGTGTTGTCTCTCCAAATAGACAACCCCTGGCATTACAAACGTACATAGGTCTAGGTTTGGTTCTCCATATTATTTCCATGGTCACATGGATAATTTTCCTGGGCATCTCAATTAAAACATTAGTAATTCCAAATAACCACAAGTATATTATTAAACACATGAATTCTAATACACATCAAACACTCATACAATTGACAGTAATAAATCAATATCTCATATATCCCAATTGATTCCACATAAGCAATTATCATAATCCTCAAAATTAATCCATTCATATTATAAGCACCCTATTTCTATCATCATAATGAAGTCTTGCAAATCCAATAATGGCATACATCATCTCAAAGTAACTCTATTCTAGCATAATATAAAGTTTCATATCCACAATTGCATAAAAATGAAGCATCAATTTACGTCAATGTTATCCAAATCAGGGAATCATATCAGTTCAAAATCAATAATACATAAAAATAAAGCATCCATAATAGTCTCAATATGAAAATAACAAAAATGTCAGGATGATTTGGGGTAGGGTCTCATAGGTATTCTCTCTTTTAACTAGATTTTTTGTCAGAGCAATTAGAAGCCATATGTCCTATTTTATCACAATTGAAACATTTTAAATTTAGCTTTCCTTTATACTTACCTTTTCCTCTTAGTAACCTTTTGGCTAATAATGCTTCAAATTCTTCTTGCTTCTTGATTTCCTCATACAGTTTGTGCACTTTTTCCATGTTCATGCAAAATATTTCACTTGCTCTATTGTGATCCCCTTCAAAGTACTTACTCATTCTATCATTGTAATCATCTGATTCACCTATATGAAAAGAAGTGAATGCATATTCTACTTTATTTACTGAAGACCCACTGTTATTAGAATTACTTAACTCAAATGCATGTAGCTTACCAATAGTAGCATCCAAAGAAACTAGCATGTAAGGTACAGACCTCAATTCATTGATTGCAAAGACTCGAATAGCATAAGCTGGTAGAGGAGTTCTCAAAAACTTACTTGTTATATCCTTTTCTTCAATAGTTCCACCTGCTCTTTTAATTTGATTGACAATCTCCTTTAGCCTTGTACTGTATTCGGTTATGTTCTCACCTTCATTCATCCTCATGCATTCAAGATGTCCTCTTAGACTATCTACTTTTTCTCTTTGAACATGTTCATCACCTCCATACACAAATATGAGCTTAGTCCACATTGCTTTTGCATCATTGTAGCCTTCTAGATCATTAAACTCTAAGTCAGTAAATGCTGATGTTATTTCAATCATAACTTGAATATGTTCTTGCTTTGCCTTAATCTCTTCCAAGGTCATAGGGTTGGTGCTTGATGCAATGTAATAATTCTTCAGATAATATGTTGCATATTCTCCAATTCCTGATAAATGTAGCTTCATCCTTTTCTGCCTTGTGGAGAAACTTGACTTGTTCAGCTTCGGTGCATCCCTTTTATACATCTTCGGATCTTTGCCTCAAGTACCTTTAAACTTTTTCTTCCAAAGTCCAAAGCTCTGATACCAATTGTTAGTTTTGATACTTAATGTAAAGTACAGATGACAATAGCTAACAATATGAGAGGGGGGGCTGAATCATACAAACTTAAACCTCCTTAAAATCAACATATTCAACCTTGGTAACTTATACTTCAGTAACTTAACCAAAAACTACTAAACATGCAAACTTATGAACACATAATCATAATAACACTCATAACACCATATTTAACGTGGAAACCCAAATAGGGAAAAACCATTGTGGGATTTCAGACCCACTAAGAAATTTACTCTTCTAGAGTATGCTTAGTTAAAAGAAAACCTTGTTAAAGATTACAAACACATTGCTAGATGTGACCTGGTTAAGGGATTTCCCTCAGATCTATTAGGATTTTCACTTTTTTAGAAGTGATCTTGTTAAAGGATTTCAAACACTTACTTAGAATGTTACCTTGCTAGAGGGTTTACATATAAGACTGTTAAGTCCACTTAGTTAAGAGATTTTCTGTCACTTACAAAATAACAGTAATAAAAATCTATCTGCAACTTCACATCTAAAATGCTAAAGCAGATTCTTATTTGCCCAAAACAATCTAGTCATAGGACTTATCTTGTCTCTCTGTTGGGCTCCTTACTCTATTATTCAAACAGGTCTTCAAGCTTTTGTGCTCGGTAATCACTATGTAGCATCCCTGTGCATACACTTGCCCGCATACATTGTTTATCAACAATTCCTTATTTATAAACAATTGCTAACGGCTTAATCTCCTTGATCACATTTCCCATGATCAATCTTAGCCATCAGATCTTGAAACTTGAATAGGTTCAATGTATCCTTCTGATCTGAAAATGTTTTACCTTACCTCGAGACTTGCATTGCCTTCTTGGAACTTGCATAAGGTTATTGTGGTTCAATCTACACTATAGATCTTTCTGCCGATTTTCCTTTGCCATAGATCGTGAACAAACTTCATGCACGACATACCAATCATTTATACATCTCCAAATAATCATTGTCCTTCATTAAATAATGCTTTTATCCATCCCATGCGCACTATCATAACTCAGTTGCAACTCGGTAAATACTTAACTTTACTCGGTAGATATTTCACCTTCATTAACCGATATTGATAACCTTAGGGTTTACTAACTAGGTTCCTTAGGGTTTACTGACTAAGTTCTTTTCTTGGTGACATAGTATAGTATTAACCTTACAATCAACAACATATGTAAGATATCAAAACAATCTAAACATCATGATCTCATCATTTTCTAACTCGGTAATAGTTTCCCATTGAATAACTTATTCCTCCCTTTATTCATCACATTCTTTCTGTGTCTTTTACCAACATCTTAATTCTCTTCTAATCAATCTTCTCAAGATATGGCAATATTATACTGAATCAGATAATCAATTTCTTGACATCAATGACTAAATAATGTTATAAAGATAGTTATCATCCTTCTTCAATTATATCAATAATCTTCAACAACCTTCTCAATATCCTTATTGAATATCAACAATCTTTCTTACTGTAATGCGAACAGATTAGAGGGATTATAAACAAGTGTAAAAGCCTCTTTAATCTCTTTGAGAACATTATTGTTCAACAAAGCTACAAGAAGGGAAATATGGCTATTGACATTATTGCCAATCAAGGTTTGAGTAATGCGGATTGGAGATTTTTTAACTCTAGTGAAGGTTATAAGGAGATCAAAGAGATTATTTTTTGTGAAAGGCTTAAGTACAAATAAGGGAACAAGGGCAGATACTAGTAAGGGTTTTTAATGGTTGGGCTTTAAGTTACTATTTAAATAACCACCTTTTTTCAATTTTTCAAACAAAATGTGAGCCCCTACAGTATGGCAGGTTTAGGGTTTGGGTGATTTGGAGATTTATGATTACGTGTTATTTTTCTAGCTAGACTATGTATGATGTAGATGACATGGATCCAAATAGTATAGACGTAGTTACGGGAACTAAGGCTTATCATTTCAAATGAATCTTTTTAGATTAGGTTTTTATTATAAGTAATGGCAGCAATTTTGATTTTTGCGGAGCCTTAAAGTTTAATGATTTGAAAGGAAGTCACACATGTGATGACAATGGTGTGAAAGATTTGAAAAATGACCATTCCAAAAATATTTCTTTATGTTTGCCTGTGATTGTGAAGAACCCGAGCTATTTCTTGGGTCACTTTCATAGAGATAATCTTCACTTTGTTTGTCCTTCTTCTGACATGGGGGAACCTCTTAAGAGAACTAGGCCTAAAACCTGTGATGGGCTTTCTAACAATGAGGAGATTTGGGAGCTATTTTAGAATGGTGGTTTTACCCCCTTCTTTCTATCTTTTAAGGGTTACAATAAAGCCTTGATGGCACAATTCTGCAACTCTTGGGAGAATGGTGTTATGACTATAGGGAGGATCTTCATCACTATGATAGCAGATTATATCATGAAGATCATTGGTTTGTCAAATGATGGTGAACAGGTGGAAAGACACAACAATGGAGACTATAAAGGGTTTATGAAATATTTCTTTGAGAAAGGGGAGAAACTGAAGGCAATTCAGAATGGGTATGGTTGCTTGGCTTTTCCTAAACCATTCCCTATTGTTATCTATTATGTTATGAATTATTTTACGCTTGAAGGTAGATACACTAATGTGTATGGTTATCATTTTTGTATTATTAATCATATTAGGCATGGGGAAAAAATCAATTTGCCTTTCTTTCTATTTTCTTCCTTAGAGTCCTACATTCAAAAAAAGTGCCAACCCCTCACCCCACTAGGGCCTTATCTATCTACTTTACAATTTTTTTGTGGACCACTCTCCCAACCTCAGTAGTTTATCCCCTATGATTGGGAATGAGGAAAACCCTCAGAGAAATCTTGGTAAGTCCTCCAAGCTTGCGCTTGCTAGCCCTATGTCTCAGTGTTCACTCAGCTCCACCTACTCTACTAAGAATAGAGGAAAACATACCCTTTCTATCATGGATAAAGAATCCTTGGAACTTGCTTTGCTAAATGTGAACCTAGATAAGAGAAAACTAGAAACCCTGAAGACTGCCTCAGTTAAAGATAAAAAAACTAACAAAGAGTCAGCCAGTAAAGTATCACCATAGACCTTGACTTGCACGATTAGGATGATAAGGAGGAAAAACCTTCGAAAAAGGAGAAAATTGAAAGAAGCTTTGTGGAAAGGAGGTCAACTAGGATTTGTGTGAAGGAAAGAAAAGAGGAAAACATAAAAGCTAATAATAAGGCCAATGTTAAAAATCTAGATGAAATGTATGATATAGAGGAGGATGATAATTCTATTGACAATCCAGAGGATGAGGATTTCCAGGAGGAAGATGATGACCTTAAAGACAATTTCAAAGAGGAAATGGAAGAAGAGCAAGATGGGGATGAGATCAATGTGACTGAGGAGGAATCAGATACTCTAGAACAAAGCCCTAAGGTCCCTTATTTGTCGACCGATGAGGAGATGGTCCCCTATTCCTAGGACTCCCCTATTAAAACATATAGTAATAAGAATCTATATCAAAATTTACAGCAAATGAAGGAGAGAGTTCCTACACCTGAGACAAAGAACAAGGAACAAAATCTGAAGATTCAAAGCCTATTTGATGCCTTAAGCTCCCTTTGCTGCATTACGAATGGGGTTATGAAGAATGTTGTTTTGGGCATGATTTTTGGTTAGGGGAGGATTAAAAATATATAAGAATAAGTTGGCATAGTAGGACTCGATGGAGCAACTTGTGGACAATGACGAGGAGATGATGGAAACTTGGGAATACAATCTCGAGAGACTACAACAGAACTAGAATCTTCTTAAGAAGGATTAGTTTCTCTATCCATTTGGTTTTTTTGTTCCTTTTTGTTGATGATCATATTAAGGATGTTATTTTGGGTCTACGTACCCTTTAATGTGAATCTTTATTATCATAAGACTGATAAGATGCTTAGCAATATGCTCTCCGTTGGTTTTTTTATCAAGACTTTAACTAGTGTGATTACTGATGATGTTTATATGTGGGATGATAAGTGTAGAAGCTAGAGGTTAGTCAGGATGTTGAGAAATAGCTACAGAACTATGAAATTTTTTGATTATTTTTGAAGGGTGGGCTCTATTTTTTGTTTGGTCTCCGGGTGGTTGTTCCTTGCCTGAAGATTTAAATTTGTAGCTCTTTGTTGTTCTCGGTTCCAGGCTATCTCCCTCCTTATATAATAAAAAACATACTTATATAACATTCAAAATATATATATTATACTACTTACAACATTTAAAATATTTCTTTTAATCCATTCTTTCTCTCACAATTGTAAGAAGTAAACATTCATTAAGCTCTATTTTTATAGCAGATTTTAGAGAAAGCTCTACTTTCTCTATGGTGTCCATATTTTATAGCAGATGAAGGAATAGAGCTATAAAATTTATATGAATAGAAAATATGTAAGAATTTATTTATTATTAAATTTTAAAAAATGATTTAAAATTCAAAAAACAAATGAGTATTGTATTTTACTAAATATTAAATCTAAAATTAACAATAAATAGCATTCTATAGGTTGAAGCAAGCCATGGTATAATAGAATATTGGAAATATTGTTAATTACTTCAATAAATTAACATTTTTTTAAATATTGTTAAAATTGTTCTGCCATGTGAGCCTCTCTTGAGAGCACACAACATAGCAAGATCCTACATGTAATTATTCATATGTAACCTTTTATAAATGGAAAAGCATAACTAAACAACCCTGGAACAATCATGACCAATACCTCCAATGCTAACCTAACTAGTATTCTCCCTAGAAGAACCATTGGTATTTATCTTCAAAATTCCTGTTGGTGGAGGAAACCATCAACCCAATCAACCCTAGAACTATCATGACTAATACCTCCAATGCTAACTAGAATAGTATTCTCCCTAGAAGAAGCATCAACATTTATCTTCAAAATCTCCAGAGGTGGAGGAAACCATCAGCCCAATCAATCCTCATAGTGTCTACAACTAATCTCGTTAACTTTCTTAAAACCCACACCAAGAAATGTATCAACCCCTTAGGTGTCGAAGGGAAAGGCTACACTAATTTTGTTTTGCTATATTATATGTATATATATATATATATAATTTTAAAAATATAATTATTATGAGATTATTTGGAAAAAAAATTAAAAATAATAACTAAATATAATATTTTATTTTAATTTATAATACTTGTTAAATATTATTTAAGAAGAGATTATAAATATTATTTTATTTTAGAATATTTAAAATATTTTTTAATATCAATATAGAGAATTATTTTTATGCTAATAAAAAATTAATTAATTATAGACTATTTATATATTTTTTATGAGAGAATTTTACCTAAATTTAGTATGAATTTTTTTAAAATTTTAAATCAGCATTTATATATCAATTTTATTTTCTTTCAATAAGATCAATATTTCTATTAGTAGAGTCTTTGGACATGTAATGTCATGGTTAAAACATTTGATTGGGGATGTTGTAAAAAAGGTATTTTAAGTAAAAAATACTCATCCATTTAGAAATGAAAGAATGAACCTAAACTAGTGTATCTTGTGAATGTTTACACTTTTAGATTTAGGTATGTATTCTTAAATAGGCACTAATTGTGGATGCATAGTTGTTTATAATGATGGAAATGTTTTGGATAGATATTAATTTTTTTTTGTTCTCATAAGCTTATTTTCATGTTTTTCAATGGTTAGTGACATGGAAATACAACTTAGAATGTGTACCAATATTCATCATTTTCAAATTTATTCCAATTTGGCCTCCTCTCAATCAAAATTGATTAATGGTGTTTTGAGGTGGGCATCTATAGTATTCACATTAATGAAACCTAGAACTTTGAATAAACTTGATTCATCTTAAAATGCCAACCTTTGTCCTACTCAAAACTCTAGGCAGTAAATTATAAATGATAAACCCTAAATCTTAAATTTAGGGTTTAGGGTTTGCAATAATTTGGTATTAAATATTAACACATAAAACTGAAAATTGTACATTTTATTAATCTTAAAATTTTACATATAAAATTCACTATAATATAAACAATAAATAATAATAAACAAA
Organism: Cryptomeria japonica; assembly: GCF_030272615.1. Lineage (NCBI taxonomy): Eukaryota > Viridiplantae > Streptophyta > Pinopsida > Cupressales > Cupressaceae > Cryptomeria > Cryptomeria japonica. The sequence goes on from NC_081413.1 coordinate 627,653,150, forward strand.
CAAAGAATTTGTTTATTGTTATTTAAGAAAATTATAAATAGAGATTTTTTTATTCTTAAAAAAAATTAAATAATAATAAACAGAGAATTTGTTTGGGAGAACAAATGAATATTGTATTTTAGTAAATATCCAATCTAAATTTAACAATATGTACAAACATATAGTGAACATCTCTCTTCCAGTTAGACATCTTCCACTTCAGAAGTTATATAAATATTTTTGTTCTATTTTTCAGAGAATTAATTTGCATCAGTAATAAGATGCAAATTATTTGAGCCAATTAGATTGAAGAAAAATAATTTTGATAATTTGAAAACCTAAAAATCATGAATCTTAACTATTAAAATATTAAAAGAACACATAGAAAGAAAAAATGTATAGATATAATTGGTGGAAAACAAATTATGCTATTCGTAACAAAGATACATGTAACTTTTTTTTAAAGACGATCTATTGTTTATTAGCAAAAATGTAGGTTTGTCTCTTTTTGTATCTAGAATGCCATGTGGGAATAATATGTTGTGTAAGCTACAAGAGGGCATGTAGAATGTAGTTAATTCCTTGGAAGAAAAGTTATGTAAAGAAACCCTTTAGAGGCTAATAGTTATAGAATGCCAAACATGTTTCATTAGATATGCCATATGTTGCAACATGTTAGATGTCATATGGTGTAGCAAGTTATATATGCATGACTAGTGAGGAAAGCTATCTTGGAATTGGTCATGGAATGGACAAGGGGGTAGAAGTTGAAGTTTCAATTATAGATACGAGGCACAACAATGGCCTTTTTGTTTGTACAATAGAAGGAAACAAAAACACAACTACATTAACTTATAAGTTTAATATTTTAAAGAACATATTAGGGAAGGTTGTGTTAAAGCCTTATACTTAGATTTTATGAATTTATTATAGAAGGTAGGTTTTTAGGAACCATTGTGAGGGTTGAAAACAACTTAAGATTTGATTTACCAACCTAATTTAGAAACTTTTATCTAAAGGAACAAATAGAGTATATATTAAAGGTAGAAATGAATTTTGAATTTGAGATAATTGAGGATACCCAAGAGTCAAGTGCATGTGCATGAAGTTCAAGGGACATGGTATATTTGAGTGGCACTATGCAAAAAGAGATTGCATCATAAGAGTCAAATAAAACATAAAATTGAGAAAATTTCTAAGTATGTCAATGGGTTGTACATTTGAATTCAAGGAGATTCTTTACATTTCACTATGGATGCCCTCACACTTGCACCTAGGGTAAATTTATCTTACATAAAATAATAATGTTAGGGCTAATGATAAGAATAAGGGAGAACAAAGTGCAGTGAAAGGACTTCACAAATAGTTGGAGAGGCCTCCAATAAAAGAGGCATTGACTAGATTAGTAGCAAGGTAAAAAATACTCCATACATTCTATTATCTTATTTGTTTTATCTCTTCATACATTTTTCTTTTCTTATACAAAAGAGAAAGGTGACTGTTTACAAAAAATGACACATCTCACACTTGCATTACATGGAAAGCATAAATCCAAGCAGAGGTAGTCAAACTGAAAAACCTATGAGACTCTTAAATAAAAAAGAGAATAAAATTTACAATAACCACTATCTTGGATCTGGAAAACAAGGGTCATTGTTTAATACTGAATTTGCTAAGAATGTCTCACAAATAGTCTACTTTGTATCACCCTTTTATTTTGTATAAAATTGAAGAATTAGAAAAGAAAAAATACAAATAAATTACATAAATCACTTATGATAAGGCATGAAGTATTTTTCATGCTTCTAATCTAGCCCATCAATCTTTTTGGATTTACCAAACCCAATATCTTTGTAATTGGAATCCTTATTATTGGGAGATGTAGGTTGAACATATTTCTTGGGAGAAAAGGGAATCATTTCAACTATAAAAGTTTTAGGAGATTGAGTATTTTGAGGGATAGCTTCACGAACTCAAACATGACATCTTCGTCAGTGTTTTCTCTCACAATGATTCTGGTGAGTCTTAGCGGAAGGATGAGAAGGAGAAGGAACACTTCAAAAAATTTGGAATGTTTCTCTCCTTGATAGTTGAAGGTTTAGGTTGAGGTCTCTTAGGATGAACAAGAGGAGAAGAAGGCCTCTTCTCTTGATAAGAAGGAGGTGGAACTGCACTATAGAGTGGAGGAATGGTAGGTGTAGGAAGAAGACTAGGTCCATCATGAGGAGGAGGTATAGGTGTCACCTTAGGAGGAATAATGTTGTTCTCCTTAGGATAAGGTATAGTCACATCGAAAGGAATAGGTTGACGATCTACCTTAGGAGGGAGATTAGTTCTATCCATGAGGGGGAGAACCTCATCTTGCAAAATAATAGCAATGTCAAGTATTAGGGATCTAGGTTGACTTAAGGATAAGATCATATCTTTCTTACCTTTTTGATAAGATTGAAAAAGAGCATCTCTCCTTGATGGAAGAGATTGAAATTGGTTAGGCCAAAAGAAATCAATAGGAACACTAGGGATTCTTTTGGATGGACAAAATAAGCTATGGTTCATGGTTATTATTTCTCCATGGTGAGAAAATTTCAGACACTTGTGGATAGGAGAAGCAATAGCCTTCATGGAAGATAGCCAAGGATATCCCAACTTTACATGGAATTTCTCATAAGAGCGTATGATAATAATGTCAACATTCATGGATTTAGTATGAACTTCAATAGGAAGGGTGATAGAGCCAATGGTAGGATAAGAGAAGCCATCAAATAACTTCACAACCCCATTAGAAGAACCATATATTGGTTTATGCAATCGTAAAGTGAAAAGATACTATTTAGTTATGACATTAACCATACAAAAGGAATCAATAAGGGCACCATGGCAAGGGATATCCTTAACCTTCACAACTATGTATAAAGGGCCATCAGGTTCTCTAATGGTCTCAGTGGGGTCAAATGTAATACAAGGATCCTTAGAATTATCTTTTTTTTGTACCATATTTACCAAGTTCAGAGCCATAGAAGTGAATTCCTCAGCAAAGAAAGAATTAGGAACAATCTCAATAATGTTGGAGGTATGAGAAGGAAAGGGATAAGTAAAAAGATTAAGATTTTGATTAGGAGGAGCTACTTATTTATTCCCTTTATCATTCACACCTACCATAGATATAGTATTATTATCAATCAAATCTTGAATCTTGTTCTTCAATACGAAACATTTCTTAATATCATGACTAGGCTAACGATGAAATTGACAAAATGAATTGTTATCAAAATAAGAGAATGCAAGTTTAGAAGGATCAACTTGTTTTAGAGGAGGAAGTTTGATAAGATTTTTGTGCAACAACTTAGACATAATACTATGTAAAGATTCATTAAAAGAAGTAAACTATCTTTCTCTTTCAAAAAAATTATAAATAGAAGGCACACTTGTTGTAGCATTCACATTGTTATTTTTGATTGTATCATTTTACTTGATGAATATTTTTGTTTCTTTGAACTTCAAAAATGCTTGTTGAACACTCTCCCTCTTATCACTTGGAGCCATAGGAGTGGATTGCTCCATTTGATTCACAACCAATTGATAATTGTGGAGTGTTGCACACAACTACGTAAAGGAAGTAAACTCAGACAAAATAAGCTTTTCCCTAATATATTTTTTTAAATTAGAAATGAAAATTCTTTGAATATCATTATCAGGTACATGAAAATAAATTTGAGCACACAAATGCTTATATCTACCAATGAAATCAGATAGTTTTTCTTTAACCCCTTGTTTACAATGCACTAAATCAGTCAAAGTGATTTTAGGACCAATGTTGTTTTGAAATTTTTTGGATGAAAGCATTTTCCAGTTGCTGAAAGGAAGTGATAGAATAATAAGGAAAAGAGAAATACCATTGTAAAGCCTTATCTCTTAGTGTTCTTGTAAACAATTTTGCAAGCAATCTTTGATCATAAGTACACAGTTTGAAATGTTTTGACATGCGTAAGAGGATCACCTCTTCCATTATAGAGTTCCAATTGAGGGATCAACATGTTTTGGTGACATGACTTTAACAATATCAAGAGAAAGTGGGCTTGCAACATCAAAGGTGGGTATACTAAACTTATATTGACTCATAGAAGCAATTTGTTATTGTAAGGAGGACATAGTTTGAGCAAGATTGTTAATTGTCAATTTGGTAGAAGAATTGATGTTAGACATAGTTGATTTAGAAGGTGGTGTGATGTTATTCAAGGAAGGCAAAGACTAAGAATAAGGTGGTGGGACATTATGATAAGTAGGAATAGGTAATGATTGGGTAGGAAAAGGAATACTTAAAGGAGGAACAAAGTTGTTGGAGGAATTGCTCCCTTGTGTCACCTTGATTGGTTGAGGGATAATAGGAATACTTATTGAAGACATAGGTAAAGATGGAGGATTAAATGAAGAAGAGGGATTTCCCCCATGACCAAATGTTCTAGGAATGAAATTTGGACTTGATGTAGCCATGATGCTAGAGGTAAAAGTAGGAATAATAGTCATAAGAGTAGTCATAGGAGTTGAAGGTAGTGAATAACCTAGGGTTCTGGCACAACTCTTGATAGGCATGACATTAGAATCAACAATATGTACAATTCCACAAAATATATCAATTCTATTCTTATCACTTTGAATCATGCACTTAAGGCCTTCAATTAATGGAAGAGATTCATTATTAGGGTATTCTTGGGACATCCATTATTGAAAGTTATCAAATTAATTGTCCAATGTGGAAAGTTGATCTATAGAGACCCTAGTTAAAGATTCTTCTTCATCATGGGATTCATCAATAGGGTGAATAGGCACATGATTTGGATGGGATGCAAATTAGGCTCCATCTCCTCGGTAATTAAACCTTGGGATGCCTTAACTCTAATGTTGCATCTAATAGGGATATTGTAGGTAGGACTAATAGTGGTGAAACTCATGCACTAGAGGGAAAATTTGAATTTTGAATTTTGAAGTATAGGAACAAAGCTTACAAAATTGAGTAATGCAAAATACAAGAAAATAATGATTATGCAATTTGAACTTTGTTGGAGGAAGATGATGACACAATTTTCTAAAAATGAAAGGAAATTGGAATGCAAAAATTAGGGCCAAGGGGATACCACTTAATTTTAAAATCAAGGCAAACCATAATTAACCTCTTAATTTTAAAAAAATTCTTGAAATTTGCAATGTTGAATTTTGGAGGTACTTTTTTATTCTAGAGGGATCAAAAATTGACAAAATCAGCCAATCTTCTAGATTTAGGCTATTAAATATAGTCATAATAGTCTCCCAAAATTTTAGGAAAATGTCAAGGACCGTGGTGGGAATGCACATTATCTGATCAACATTTTTTTCAGAATTTTTCAAGGATGAATATCACGATGATTTCAAAGATAACCCCAAAAAAATTGATGAATTTTACGATTTCAAGATGGATGAAATTAATGTTCAAATGCAAAAAAGGACCCTATTAGGCTTTTCAAGAAAAAGAGGAATTGAATTCCAACTTTGAAAAAGGTCAAACCTAATGGATAGGGACACTTTGGAAAATATTTAAAAATCTGGATTTGAATGAAATTCATTGAAATTTGCACAAAACCTAATTAAATTTGAAAATTAGGGTTTTATGACCAAACCACTTAATTTTGAAATTTAAATTTTGGAAAAAATGAGGGAAATTGAAAATGTGAATTGTAGAAATGAAAACAAATATGAGAATAATCAAAAATTTGAAAATTAAATGAAAATCCAATTTTTGCACAAGTTCAAGATGATTTTTGAAAATTAGGGTTTTAACAAGTAACCTCTTAATTTTGTAAATTTGAATTGCAATTTGAACAAGACAATGAGGAAATTGAATTTGACAAACAAAACAATTTTTAGATTGAAGATAACCACAAGAAATTTTTATAAATAACAAGTTCAATTTTAATTTTTAAAACTAGGGTTTTTAATGATTTAACCACTTAAGTTTGCAGAAAATTTAAACTTGCAAATGAAAAATATGCAATTTTGGTCAAAGGAAAGAATGAAAGACATCAAGTTCACCAAAATGTAATGTTACAAAGTGTATTTGTCACAACCCTCCTTTATCACTTTTGGATTTAAATTACAATTTTATTTTTATCTTTGGATAAGCTATTTAAATGATTGAATAAATAAACACACAGACACACACACATGGAAAATATACTTTTTTTTCTTATTTATTTATTTAGTTTCCCACATCCAATTATGGCACATGTTGTAGGAAGAATAAGAAGCTTCTAGAGGATTCTCCACCACCTTGCATGTAACTCCTCCCACTAAGTCTAATCAATTTGCATGAAGTCCAAAATTGGGAAAGAATCTCCTTTTTAATTAAATTTTCCAAATAGTGAAATAGATAGAATTCTCTTATAAAATTATATGCAAGTTTCAAAGAAGGGAGTTGATTATGTTTTAAAGAAATTTTCCCAAGTTTAGAAATAGGATTCTCTTTGTTAGTCTCATTTTTCTTGAAGGAATTTTTGAGTTGTTGTTGAAGGGTTTCTCTCAAAGTTGCAAGAAAGGATCAAAGAATAGCTAGAAGATTCAACTTCGAGCTTCAATAAATTGGGTTCTCTCCCTTTATCTTATGAGGAATTTGTATTTATTAAAATATATAGCTTCTAGATTCTTTGGTTGCATATAGTATTCTAAAGAAATCATTTCTCAATGGCTAGATAAGAAGAAAAATCTATTTTTGTTTCCTTTAAAGAAATACAGTGTTATAATCCCTTCTCTTTTAAATACAAATGTAGAATTCTCTTGTATATCTTATTTAATCTATTTAAAAGTTAGAGAATCAGATTTTTGCTTTTCTATTTTCTCTTAGATGATATTGAATATAAAAATAGATAAATCTCTCTGTGTGAAGGAATAAATCTCTCTATGAATGAATAAATTAATCTTTCTCTGTAAATAAATCTCTCTGTGTGAAGGAATAAATTTCTCTATGAATGAATAAATTAATCTTTCTCTATGAATAAATCTCTCTGTGTGAAGGAATAAATTTCTCTATGAATGAATAAATTAATATTTTTCTATGAATAAATCTCTCCGTGTGAAGGAATAAATCTCTCTATGAATGAATAAATTAATGTTTCTTTGTGAATAAATCTCTGTGTAAAGAAATAAATCTCTCCGTGAATGAATAAATAAATCTTTCTCTGGTTATTTTATTTCTCTATTATATTTTCATCCTTGGGACTTAATTTGTTATTCTCTCTTACATTAATATTCTTTTATACACATACTTTTTATCTTCTCTTCTTTATGTAATTTAATAATCTGGAAATGAAATCCTCTTACATATAAAAATGCATACATATATATATAATTATATATATACATAAAGCTTATTTCAAATGTTAAAATCTATTAAATATTGCAATGCAAACTAGCATGACATTCAAAAAATATTTCAAGTGGTTAGCAGATGGCATGCAGAGACGACAGTGGTACCCTCCACTACCCCTATGGTCATTGTCATAGTAGTGGTTGTAGGGGGAATGAAGGGGCCCGCGATGTCCCCTCAACCCTGCGGGCCTGCGCATGCAAGACCATAGGGGTGATGGGACCCGTGGTCCCCACCCCGCATCCCTATTAACTATTTCAAAAAAATATTGCCTATTCAGTTTATAGTTAGTTTTTATATATTTTGCAATTTGAAGTTTTAGTAATTACTTGGGTTAAAAATTTAAGTTAATTGCTATTAATTATTTTAGTTTAAATTTTAAGTTTTTTCAATAATGGCATTTAGGAAATGTTGATTCTTCCCTTAGTATAAATTTTAAGATATTGAATTTTGACTATGGAAAAATTTGGGGATTATTGTGTAGCAAGTTCGTAATTAATTTATCCTTAGTAAATTTTATAATTATAGATTATATTCTCTTAATTTGAGTTATTCAATCCATTTAAGATCCATTGGAGCACTTAGTTGGCCTTTAGCAATTAATTTACACTAATATGATTTGAATCAAATGCCTAAATTTAATTGCTATTTTTGGATTTTCTAAATCATGTAAGTTGCACTATTCTTATAGCATGCAAATTACTCATAGATTAATTACATTTATTGATGTTTCATAGTATGCAAATTACTTATGGATTAATAACATTTAATGACATTTTCATGCAAGTACACATGTAATTACTATTATGTAAGTTTCATGATGGTCATTATTATGCAAGTTATATTCCAAGTAGTTATTTCAATTAATTAAATTTTATGCTTTCATTTCATGATTATTTTCAAGCATGATGTTTTCATAGCTCTTAGTTAGAAAACTAAATAAAGGAAGATGGAAACCAAAACCTAGTAGCGTTCGGTATATATGGTGCCTCTGGGTCACGCTTACGAGTAATACCATCATGTTGAACTACTGCACTTAATGCCTAATAAAGCTACATCAACAACATCCATGGCATCATCCCTATAAATCGTCGGGGAGTAATAACGGAAACTTGGAAGTTAAAATCCAAGGGGTGGGTAATCCCTCTTGGATCAATAATCTAATAAGATAATTTTAAAATTATTTCTCATCCATTGAGGTAAACCATAGTAAAACCCCTTTAGGGTTGGTTAACTAAAATGCTTTTATGAAATTGATTTCTTTATCTTTCTATTAATTATTTTAGTTTAAATTTTAAGTTTTGTTAATAATGGTATTTAGCAAATGTTGATTCTTCCCTTAGTATAAATTTTAAGATATTGAATTTTGACTTAGGAAAAATTTGGGGATTATTGTGTAACAAGTTCGTAATTAATTTATCCTTTGTAAATTTTATAATTATAGATTATATTCTCTTAATTTGAGTTATCCAATCCATTTAAGATCCATTGGGGCACTTAGTTGGCCTTTAGCAATTAATCTACATTAATATGATTTGAATCAAATGCCTAAATTTAATCGCTATTTTTGGATTTTCTAAATCATGCAAGTTGCACTATTCTTATAGCATACAAATTACTCATAGATTAATTATATTTATTGATGTTTCATAGTATGCAAATTACTTATGGATTAATTACATTTAATGATTTTTTCATGCAAGTACACATGTAATTACTATTATGTAAGTTTCATGATGGTCATTATTATGCAAGTTATATTCCAAGTAGTTATTTCAATTAATTAAATTTTATGCTTTCATTTCGTGATTATTTTCAAGAATGATGTTTTCATAGCTCTTAGCTAGAAAACTAAATAAAGGAAGATGGAAACCAAAACCTAGTAGCGTTCAGTATATATGGTGCCTCTGGGTCACACTTACGGGTAATACTATCATGTTGAACTATTGCACTTAATGCCTAATAAAGCTACATCAACAACGTCTATGGCATCGTCCCTATAAATTGTCGGGGAGTAATAAGGGAAACTGGGAAGTTAAAATCCAAGGGGCAGGTAATCCCTCTTGGATCGATAATCTAATAAGATAATTTTTAAATGATTTTTCATCCATTGAGGTAAACCATAGTAAAACCCCTTTAGGGTTGGTTAAGTAAAATGCTTTTATGAAATTGATTTCTTTATCTTGAAGAGATATTGGTGATTGACAATTTGGCCAAGGGTGATGCTCATGATAGGTGTTAGGATGTAGTTGTTAGGCCACAAACAATAGGCCATCCTAAGCCTTTGTTTAACTACTACCATCATGGGTAGCAACCGTAGAGAAACTATTTGGGACATTGACCCTAGAAAGGGTTGCATACCCACTAATCAGTTTACATCAAACCATAGAGTAGAAAATAGAACTACATACTTTATGCCTTGATCCCATGCTGAAGCGGGTATGTAGGCAGTCTTGGGATGGAGTTGTCCCTCATACTCAGTCATTCGTGGGTGGGGTCTAGGCTTCGTATAGAAGGATTGAATAGAATCCTAATTTGAAACATAACTAAAATGGGAAAAAGTAATTTAATGCATACTTGGAAGGAATCCCATATGGATTCGCTTGACTTCCTAAGGCTTTAAGCCAAATTTTGAGATGGAATTCAAGCTTGTATTATGTTATTTAATTACTCCTAAGGATGGCGACCTCGATGCACTTCTATTAGAAGAGTGTAGTACTTAGTGAGTGGCTCAGGACCTGAATGGTCCTGATGAGTCTAAGTCTTTAGCCTGAGTACCTCCTATCCCATTTGGATGGATGCCTACCCTACATGGGTAGATGCCTATCCCGATTGGATAGATGCCTACCCTGTATGGGTAGATGCCTATCCCGTATTGGATAGATGGAATCTTATGTCCTGTATGGACAAATGCCTAACCTATATGGTTAGATGCTTACCCTGGATGAATGAATACCTAATCCAAATGGGTGGACGCCTAGAGCATGCGATTGAATCAAACACAATGATTAAATTAAACAAAAAAAAAAAATGGTCAATTTTGTTGAGTTAATTATGGTGGGTTATTACAGTATTGGTGGGTGAAAAATGTGTAAGTGAGAGATCAAGAGGAAAACTACCCTTTCCTCTAGGGAGAGATGAGAGTTTCACTATGGATTTCCCTTCAAACACATTTCACCTAATTACATTGGAAGAGGAGAGGAAAATTCACTAGATTCAACCTCCAAAGATGAAGATAGAATTCTTCGTGAAATGGAAATGATAAGCTAATCCCATCTTCCTATTTGAAATGGAAAAGAATTGATTGAATTATTTAGTACAAAAGTGACAAAAAGATGATTATAACTTGAGATCAGAGTATGAGATGAAGCTGTGCACCTGGATTTGGTAGTAATATGTCACGATGAAGTTGTCATGAGAATTTGAGGAAAAGTTTCTTGGACCATGGAGAGAATGTACACAGTCCTCCGAAAAATTCATGAAATGAAAAGGGTTTTTTTGCCTCAGCAAATAGAGCCCAAATCTGAAAGTATAGCTGCACACCTACAACCTACACATAGAAAAGAGAGGAAAATGGGTTGGGAATGGGGGTTTCTCTTTAGGTCAAACCTAAGTTTTGCAATTAACCAAGTAATGAAAGAAAGTTCTTGCAAGTAGATGTAACTGAAAGACTGAAATGTAAATCACCTCAAGGGAGTTTGTGATAACAATTTTGATAGAAATTCTTGTGTGGAATTGAATTTTTGAATCAATCTCATCTTCAATGGTTGAATCCTTCATTTGAATGCAACACTTATCCTTGAAGGGAGACTTGAGAATGCACAACGCTAGGAAGGAATGATTGAATGTTTGAATGTTATTCAATGTGTGACCTCATGTAAACTTCCCACTCATTTGAATTATCCAACTTGTTGAACTTATCCAAATGAGAGGGAGAATGCAACTTAAATACATGTCAATTATGGTTAATGAAATTGATTTTCATCGTAGGCCAACATTGGGAAAGTTTTCTTGCTCAATGCACTACCTACAATTCATGCTTAGGAAAGGTCCTACCCCAAGATGGGATAGGGACAGGGGCACCATGCCTCTTTCCTAGGGGGACAAGGGCACCACACCCCTGTCCTTCCCCTTTCTCCAGGACAGAGTGCAGATAGGGTGGTGCAGAGGCCAAGGGAGAAGTAGATTCTGAGGGTTGAGTAGACTCTGATCTCAAATCAAGCTAGGGGATTCAATCTTGTGTGCATGAGGACTCTAATGTGGTCAAAAATTGCTAGGGTCACAATTTTATGACACCATAGGGTGATTTTAGACCAATTACACTATACAATAATTTATAAAGTGATAACCAAGATTATTGCAAATAGTCTCAAAGAAGTCTTGAGGCCAAGAATTTTGAGGAACTAAATGGTTTCTCCCCAAGGAGGTCAATTATGGAAGACATTATCATTTCCCATGAGGCCATTAATATAGTAAGGAAAACTAAATCAACTAATATGACTCTCCATTTATACATATTCAATGTGTATGATTTGCTTGAGAGGAAATTTATTTTCAAAGTATAGATAGATTTGGATCCAATCAAGAATAGATTGCATTGATTAGAAGTTGTATTTAAACCCTAAAATTATTAGTTTTGCTTAATGGAACAACTCATGGCTTCTTTCCCACTTGCAAGGGATAAGATAGAGGGATCTTTTATGCCCCTTATTTTTCATAATTATGGACAAGGCTTTGGGGTGAGGTGTTAGAAACCTAAGGGAGGAAGGAGCATAGAAAGGGATGAAGATTTTTGAGAGATGTCATGCCCACCAAAATACCCTAGAAAAATATACTAGAATCTAATAACAAAATGAAGCTAATTTATTTTTCTTTTAAGTTAACCACTACTACTACGCTATCTCAACATTTATTAATGCATTATAATTGTACACACCTAAAATTCTCATGTCTAATTAAATAAATATTTTAGCCTAATTATTCTATTAATTAAATAAATCTTTAGTTATTTAATTAATTCATTTATCCTCTTCTAGCCTTATTTCTCATTTAAATAAATACCTTTATTTATTTAAATTATCCTTTTCCTAAATTAAATAAATATCTTATTTATTTAATTGATCTCACTTCTTCTATAATTAAAAAAATCTTTATTTATTTAATTAATTCATTAGCCTTTTCTACCTATGACACATGTCATTCATCTCTTAATTCCTACACTACCTACCATTTCATTATTTTATTATTTCTTTTACCTACCCTCTAATCATAGGCAACCTCTTTTACACCTCTCAATCTTATCCCTCCATTTCTTATGGTGTCTTCTATATAAGGAGATGCTTCCTTCATTATCAAACCCTAACTACTTGATCAATTGACTACACTATGCTTTACACTTTCATATGTGATCCCACTTGCAACCACATTTCCATTCTTTGTTGAGCTCTTGTGCACATATAAAATCTAAGAGCAAATATATCAAGCAAGATTAATGGAGATAGGAAGAATGGAGATCCAAACCGTATTGGACATGTGATCGTATAATCTTTGTGATTTCATTTGATTTGCATTGTCTTAGGTAATATTCATATGTTATGGTGGATCTTTGTTGTTGTGAGGCTAGGGTTTTGTGGTTGAATTCATTTAGTCTTTCAATATTTTTGTATCCATTTTCACCATATACATTTTGGCATGCCTCATGGGGCATGGATTTTTGTTAGATCTGTGTTTTTTGCAGATTTTTCTAACCCTATATTACTGTTTTGTAAAACAATTTGGAGAATAACCTTGTGCAGCTAGGGTTTTGGACACAAAATCAAGATCTTGGAGAGATTTGATCATATCTCACAAACAACTTATAAATTTTGTACCAAATTTTTTTTGCAAGTTGAAGAAAGTATCAGGAGATCCTAATCCAATATTTAGAATATTTGGAGAACATTTTCATTTTCTATGAATTTTTTTTTATTTTTTATAAAAAATTAATTTTGAGAGCAAATGAGAGAATTTTTTATATTTTCTTAAATTTTTGGCAATCTCTCATAATTATACATAGGATTTGTTCTTTGTGATTTTAATTTTGATGCAAAATATTTCCCTAAAAATTAGATCTTTAAAAATTAGGATTTTTCCTTATTTTGATCAGATCTCACAAATGGCTACGAACATTGACATCAAATTTTTTGTGTAGGTCCAGTAAATTATTAGAAGGATTTAGTAAAAATTTCAGATTTTTTGGATCACATGTTCAATTTATATGAATTTTTTATGAGTTTTCATAAAAAATTAATTTTGAGAGCAAATTAGTGACTTTTTTGGATTTTCTTACATGTTGGGAAATCTCTCAGAATTATACATAGGATCTATTCTTTGTGATTTTAAATTTGATGCAAAATAATTCCTCAAAAATTAGATCTTTGAAAATTAGGGTTTTGCATTATTTTACTCATATCTGATACACCTGCTTAGATTTGTTGCAGAAATATTTTTATGTAGGTTTGGAAAATGATCAAGACTTTCTAGTAAAAATTTTAGATTTTTGGGACCGATTTTGCATTTTATATGAATTTTTTATGATTTTTCATAAAAAAATCAATTTTTGGAGCAAATTAGCATTTTTTTTGGATTTTCTTACATTTTTGGAAATCTCTTGAAATTTTACATGTGGCCTTTTTTATGATGAATCGGATCTTTGAATTGGTCAACAAAATGCATTGTTGAAGGACCCTATTTCATAAAGTCTTTTGGATCTAAAATTTACCTAACTTGTGTGCTTGCAGGAAGGGTTGATTATTTCAAACAATCCAAACTACTAATAAATCTTTGTTGCAGGTCCTTGGCAAGGGTTTTTGGATTTTTATTGTGTGTCGTGTTTTCATAGACTAGCAAACACTTCAATTGGTGCACTAAAATTGAATCATTGTCCTTTTTTTTTTGAGCAATAGGCTCTTTCTGTTTAATCTTTAGAAGGCCTGTCTTCCCGTGTGGTCATTAGGAATACTAGTGAGAAGAGAATGACCCAAGTGGTAGCAAGGAAAACCCACCTCTTTCGAACCACTATAAACAACTATATTCATGGTGAAAACTATGGATAATGTGTGATAATTAGTTCATATCGACACTATGTCTCCCCATAGACCCGTTCGATCAAATTTATTTGATCAGTTGTAGGGCATAACCCCTACCGACTGGGAGCCTTGTGTATTTATAGAGCTGAAAGTGTCACATACATGGCCACACAAGTGGATGCCCTTACTAACACCTTTTTGTTTTAGAATCCAAAATTGTTCTAGTTGTTGAGGCAGGAGGTTGGACCTTTGGTAGTGGCCCACACACATACAGTTCTTAGTAGAGATACAAAGTTCACCACAGGGAGTTTTCATGGGGACTAATGCTTGGCTGATCTGAGAAGTGAGTGCCGAGGGTGGAGCCAGTGAGGTCAAGCATCTAAGTATCCACTCTGAATAGCTTAGCCTCAGGGCTAAAACCTCATGTGGGATCAACAACTATTGTCTTAGCCAGCCATAAGAATTGTGCTTGACTTATTTTAAACATTCAAAACATTCAAGACCAAACAGCAAAACATTATGTCTTTTGTGTCTTCAAGTGTATGCAAAACATTTTTACATCAAACAACACACTTTTCTTGGAGTCATTTTGAGTCTAAACACTTGCAAACATTGAGTCCTCATCAACATTATGTCCTCTTGTCATGAAAAATAGTCAAACATTCAGATTTGGTCACAACAACAACTTCACAAATTGGAAAAATTTATAGTCCAAGAAACAAGAATAGTTAGTTTAGGACTTATTGAGCTTCCTAGGTTATCTCTTCAGGTTTTCACCTAGCATTCAACCCATCTTTGGGTCTCACAAAGTCCATCATTGCTTTACACCTTACATTACATTCATATTTGTCTAAACTTGAGTCAAAAGGTCACTTGCTTGTTCTCATCATACTTTGTCAACACATGACATACAACAACATTTTGCTATGTGGTCCCTCATCAAGGTCTATCACCTTTGGGTCTCATTTGGTCTTACTTAGAGTCAAGGTCAACTTACCTCATCAAGAGAAACTATCCTCTCTTTGGAAGCCACACCTACTCTACTACATACATACTTGGTCTTACACTTTGGACATTGCAAGTACACCTTAGATTCATTTACATTCCATCCGACTCTTGGTTTTTCATACTCTTTTCCATTTTCATCTAGTTTCATACATCTTGGCCAATACCTAGTTCATGGTTGAAACCCATTCCCAAAAATCTAGGAGAGAAACTAAAGAGGCTCAAGAGTCCGCAAACATGAACTCCTATGAATATGACAATGATATCTTTTTCAATACTGATCATACTACATTACCTGACATGTATGCTTATAGAAACATTCCAAATGTTGACAACATGGACACTACAAACAACAATGATACACACAATGGAAATATGGATAACTTCTCCATACATTCAGTAGAAGTGGAAGACACCATTATGAATCCCCATTTCAATCGATTGGTTGAGGAAATAATGAGGAGAGATAGACAATATTTTCTACAAGTGATGGCACAAAGTGGAACCAAGATCCCTTATGATTTTGACATGTCTCAAATAATGGAACATAGACCTTTGCAACAAACTCACTCCAACATGGATCAAAGCAGGCCTAATAGTGGAGGCAATAGAGGACCACATATGGTGCCTGAATCACCATCATCTTTTATTCAAAAACCAGAGGTCCCACATACACATGGTCAAACATATGATACTCACCTTCGCAGACCATTATGGAAGTCTTATGTAGAAAGATATGCTCAATCACATACCAATGCTAAGGATCAACCACCAAAGCAATTGGATATTCAAAGCCAGGCTCAAAATTTGGACACAAGGAAACCCCGAGTCAAATTTGGGGGCAACACATTAGAACATGACATGCCTGTAGAGTATGGTATACATGGACAAAGAAGATATTTCGTTCCTCAACATGACTCTATACCAAGTGATCCATATAGGTAGCATCATTATAGACCTCCTCCATATGAACATGTGTATGATCAATATCATCCATATATGCAACATGCTCCTCCTCCAATTGGTGCCTCAAGCATGGTATATGGTCCAAGGAGTCGATTTCCACCTAAAAACAATTTGGAACAACAAATTAGGGACTTACAAAAGAAAATGGAGGACATAAATACACTGAAGCCAACATACACAATGAGAGACATATGTCCTTATCCATTTGAAAGGGGCATTCCAATGCCTCCATTTCCTACACATTTTGTGACACCTAAGTTTGATAAGTAAAGAGGAAAAGGGGATCCTAAGGCACACATAAGACAGTTTTTCACAGCCTGCATTGAGGTAGCAACATAAGAGACATATTTGATGAGATTATTCCCAAAAAGCTTAGGTGATCAAGCTATGGAATGGTTCTCCCAACTTCCACTTGGAATTAAGTCTTGGGGTGACTTAGCAGAGGCATTTATTCAAAATTTCTCCTACAACATAGAGACAGGGATATCAGTCACTACTTTGTGCAACACCAAGCACAAGGATGGAGAGTCTTTTTCATCATTTTTACAAAGATGGAGGAATCTAGCTAGCAGATGCTCTTGTGAAATTCCACAAAAACAAATGGTAGAAATGTTCACCCAGAATGTTAACAAAGACATTGGTTATGACTTAAGAAAAGCTTGTTTGTCCACTTTCAAGGACATCATTGAAAAAGGCTTAATGACAAAAAAGGTCCTAATTGAACAAGGAGTCATTAAGATATTCAAGGAAAACAAATATGACTTTAAAGGAAAAGATAAGCCAAGATTTTGGAATAAAAACAAGAACACAGTCAATGATGGTGTTGTTGATGCCAATATGGTATGACCAAAAATCGGTTTTTCTAGATCAAGTTCTACAAATAATCAAGTGAATACTCAAACAACTTCTAGATCATGAAGGAAGTACACTCCATTGGGAGAACCACTAGAATCAGTCTTCAAGAAGCTAGTGGCAAAAAAAGTAATCATAGTTCCATATTTTCCTCCATATGAGCCAAAGCTTAAACCAAATTGGTGGAATGATGATGAGTATTGTGAATTTCATAAGAGAAAAGGTCATAAGACAGGAAATTGTCATCGACTGAAGAACATCATACAAGATCTCATTGATAGAGGTGACGTTGAGATTGAAGAACACTCATCCAATCAAGAACATAAGATTTTTAAGGAACCATTCCCAAAACATGACAAGGGAAAAGCTAAAGCCATAGATGATCAAACCAACTATACCAGAGCATCTTATAACTATGATTCAACTATCAATCACATCTCAATGGACAATTATGTCTCTACCATTATCATCAAGGACAAAACATCTAAGAATTCTACCCAAAGATCCAAGATTGTCCTAAAAGGCATTGGATCTACTTCCAAACCTACCTTTGAATGTAATGTCACAACTCATCAAGGTAAATTCACTTTGCAAGGTGCTCCAGCTAAAAAAGTCTCTTCGTCATTGACCAAGCCTGAGTATGACCTTGTAGAATAGTTAGGGAAGACACCCATGCTCATCTCCATCCTTGAGCTCTTACACATATCCCTTGCACATAAAGCCATTCTTGACAAAATCTTGAGAGACACTATTGTTCCTACTGATCTAAACGTGGACCGGTTTCAAACCATGGTGGGATACCTTTCCGTTACACACTCCCTTGCATTCATAGAAGCCGATGACGCCTCTGTAAGTTAGCCACATAATGCACCTTTACACATTGAAGCCTTCATACACAAACATCAAATAAAATGAGTCCTGATAGATGCAGGAGCAGGTCTAAACATTTGTACATTGAGCACTATAAAGCAATTGGGATATTCTGATAAAGCTATGAATTCTACAAACAAAATTACCATCAAAGCATATGATGATGAAGAGCATTCATCCAAGGGCACAATCACTTTACCTCTTAGAGTTGGGCCAGTTACAAAAGATGTGGTTTGTCAAGTCCTAGACCTAGATCTCACATATAACATACTCTTGGGATGCCCATGGATTCATGAAATGAGTACAGTACCATCTACATATCATCGATGCATCAAGTTTCCACACAATGGAGTTGAAGTGACCATCAAAGCTGACCCAAATCCATTCATATATTGCAACAATTTGCAACCTCAATCAAAAATAATAATCCCAGTCAATCGAGAAGTTATTCCTTCATCGGCATATGTGGATCCAGAATCATTAAAAGCTTCAACATCAAAGCAAACAGAGCTCAAAGAAAAAATCAAGATTAAAGACATGGGATGTGGTGAGTATATCTTTCATGTTGATCAATTCCCACTATCTCCTAAGACATTCAGTCAACATGAACAACCTACAAACAATTTTCAATGCCAAGGAATTGGGTGTGAACCACCTAGTGTTGTGGCTACTAAGTTTGAATGCAAATCTCCTTCAGTGGTGCAAGGAACTCTTGATATCAATAATCCTAAGAGTGGTTCCAACAAAGAATCTATTGAGTGTATCACTAGCCCTCTTGAGAGCTCAAATATCCTTACCATATCATCCAATCATTCCATTTCCACTCCTCTCCTAGACTTGGATCAACAAGAATTACAAAAGCCCTTACTCATTGGGGATCAAAAATCAAGCTTTGAAAAGAAAAATTCAAAAGTAAAAAATAAAGGAAAGTCCTTTAGTCCAAATCAAAATAAAAATCTATTGGACTCTACAAAAATCAAAGTCAAGGATAAAAATCCTATGAAAGAAAAAGAAAAAGAGTTGATCTCCCCTAATATCAAAATAACTGGGGGCAAAAGTTCTAAAATTTAAAGTCAAAAAGCATAATTGTTGATCCTAAGTCTCCATCATGCTATCCTACTTTCACTTCTTTTCGCAATCACAAACCTTCATTCCTCATCCACTTGTTCCACACATCTTTTCCCTTTTGGTGATACATCATGGACCTTTAATGGAGCTTCCTCGAAGGACTTTATTGTCAGGGATGCCCAAACTTCTTTAGGTGACACACATACGGGCCTACGTAGTCCACACATTAGCAATTCTATCTCAGTTCCTTTATCAAGGAAGACAATCACTCAAGCTACACATCATTCAGTCAAGGAACACTGCAGCTACAATCATAAAGTCAAGCCTCGCACATTTGAGGTAGGTGACTTAGTTTTTAGAGAAAATCCTAAAAATCAGCAAGGTAGAGAAAAGAAGGGCTAGTTCGAAACAAATTTCCTTGGTCCTTACATCATCACAACAAGATATGGATCTAGAGCATATCAACTCTCAACCACAGAGGGTGAACCATTGGAGGATCCTATCAATAGTATGCACCTTCACAGGTTTTACACAGCTCTTCAGAGTATCCTAATTCAAAAATACAAAAAAATCATAAAACATAAAAAATTGTTACTTGGTGAAAACCTAGCAAATAGGTGCCTTGTGACACAAAAAAAATTAAAAAACAAAAAAAAACATTTCGTCCAATGGTGAAAACCACTTTAGTGGTGCCTTGGGCAAGTACCATGGTGAAAACTGGGTCACCAATGCCATGCATAGAGACATTTCTCCTCCCTCCTTCGGGATTCACTTTCATCCTCTCACTTTGCACACACTCACAACCTATTCTTTCATAATAAAGTTACCCATTCCCATCATGGCTTGTTATTTATCTACCCAAGATTGGTTAGCCATCCATAATAACCTCCCTTTTCACCTTTCTCCATTCATAATAAATCAGCTCCTATCTATGGCTAAGGCAAATCTTATGTCTTGTAATGGGTGTGGAACTGAGAGCATCACATGTTTCGAGAAGTATAATTTCTTCCAGCTTTCTTCGGTCTATCCGTGCACAAATCCGCAATAAAGCAGCATCTGCATCACCAATCCACAATAAATTTTTGCTTTCTCAGTAATAAAGTATTAGTTTCATGGATTCAGTCAGTTTTAGATGAGACACAGCAAGAATAATGGACTTCAACAAATCAAATCTTTCAACAGACTTAGACAACATTATGGTTCAGTGCTATCTATCCTTTTGTGAAAGTAAACATTGTGACCACAATCAAAAAGACTTATACAAGTGACAAGAGACACTAAAATTGAGGACTACAGTGGATGTTGGTGTCGAGTCTTAGTTTTCTTTTGACTTTTATCTTCTTGGTGACATTTCTCCTAAATTTTCTATGATGTCTCTGACTAGAGATTCTATCTCCAGGATGTCTTTGACTAGAAAGGCAAGGATGGGGTATCGTCACCTATTTTTATTTGCTATCTATGGATTGTCTCTTAGTAATGCTATGACTTGTCCTAGGATATGAGGACACTGTGAGTCTAGTATGAACTAGGGCATTCCTTGTTTGTGACTGTCTTATCTTCTTGCAAATGGGTACAATGACTTTCTAGGTTGAACATATGCCTCGATTGTCATAACCTACTTGCCATAATAAAGCTCAATGATGATAATGCACAAGAAGCTCTTTCACTTTCATATCTTCTATCTTCCATCCCCCTTTCTTGATTGACTTCCATAGTCCTTCTTGAGTCCGTGTAGCCCACTATCACACAACTAAATATAATGACACACCAAAAATATTTGCATTTCATGTAGTTTGCACCTGCATTTCCACATATTAAGCATTTCATAGATACATATAGATATCACAATTGCATCGCATCTTGCACACAACACATGTTAGCATATTTTACATTCTCATCATGTATATAGTCATTTGCATTATCATATTCATTTGCATTTCATACATTCACATTTGCATCATGCATAACATATTAAAAACATAAAAGGACAAAAAAATATTGCATTTCATCATGTACATATTTGCATCCACATCATAAATGTCACATAGAAACATACATCATGAAACATCTCATCACATAGGTACACATGCATATAGCTACCGCAAAGATGAATCATCTCATATATATAATCATAAGTGTCATGAATCATATGGCTACAATCACCCGAAGGTGTCTACATCATTATACAAAATGGTACAAAATTCATACATAGGGAGCCCTCTACAGCTATGATGAACTCCCTCCCTCGGAGCTAGCTCGCCTCGATGGAGTTTGAGCCTTGGAAGGACCCACCCCAAGATCATCCCTCATGGCCCCTATTTCCTCTACAGCAACCCCTTGCATCGCCTTATCCAGACAAAGGAACCCACTGATCACTCCTACCAGCATCACTACTAGTGCTAATCTTATCTATGTCATCATGTCCCAAGCCATGTGTCCAGCCCTCATCTCCAGTCCTAGATCCTGGAACACTCATCTTAGTGCATCCCTATCTCCATCTCAATCATAGGGTATCAACTCCCCATCAATCGATATCCTCAAAATCCTGTACACATCCTCTAAGGTGATTGTCATCTCACCCATCGGCAAATGGAGCGTACATGTCTCTGAGTGCCATCTCTCAGCTAGCGCAGTCATCAATCCCATGTTTGCCCAAAACTCAGGCACATACAGAATATGGTGCAAGCCCATAACCTCAATTGCAGCTTTGTCCTCAAATATCAGCTCTAGTCGTAAACTCTGAGTCAACAGGAATCTCTCTCATGACTCCACCATAGGTAAATACTCCTGCAGTCAAGCAAAGCAATCATGTCAGTCAAAGTGACACTCACTGTTTATCACAAAGTGTTACTTCTATCCTAGTGACACTCACTATTCATCACAAAGTGTTGCTGTCTATCCTAGTGGTACTCCCTATTCATCACAAAGTATTACGTGTTTTGCACTCCTTGTTCATCACAAAGTGTTGCTCATATTTTCACTCCCTATTCATCACAAAGTGTTGCTCATATTGACACTCATTGTTCATCACGAAGTGTTGCACCTATTGGTACTCCATGTTCATCACAAAATACTATGTCTTGGTACTCACTGTTCATCACAAAGTGCCTTGATCTATCCTAGTCTTCCCTTGAGGACCTTCTTGAGTGTATCCTCTCAGTAGCTTATCCAATTGACAACGTATGTTCATCATAGAACTATTGACTTAGCCTTGAAGACATATTAGCCTACCTAGCATGCATTAATGACAATATTTATTGCAACAAAGTATAAGGAGGTTTTCAAGTACTTACCAGCTCTCCTACATCTACTAGCCTCTAATATCGGCAAATGCGATTGAATCTGTGCACCAATGCCATCGCTGGTGACTGTTGCTACTCTATCTTTCTTTGCACTCTGATCTCTTGGATGTGTGGATGAAAATGAGGATGTTTTCCCCTCATGGTCTATTCTATAGACTACCCTAGCCCTATTCCTAGCCCTCATTTCCTGAGTCAGTCTTCATTATCTCATGACTCTGTCACTTTATCCGGTCAATCCTTTCTAGGCTTTCTTTCTTATTGAGAGATTGTCTATGATCTTTCTAGACATATTCATCTAGTCTCTTGAGGGGGCATATCATTCCCATCTTGGGGCAACTTTGTATCAGTTCATATTATCTTCTTTGAAACAATGCGACAAGCTGCATTGTCTCAAAGAGGAGCAAAATGTAGACACCTAAAATTGTCATGTCTAATTAAATAAATATTTTATTTATTTAATTATTTTAGCCTAATTCTTCTATTAATTAAGTAAATCTTTATTTATTTAATTAATTCATTTATTCTCTTCTAGACTTATTTCTCATTTAAATAAATACCTTTATTTATTTAAATTATCCTTTTCCTAAATTAAATAAATATCTTATTTATTTAATTGATCCCACTTCTTCTATGATTAAATAAATCTCTATTTATTTAATTAATTCATTAGCCTTTTCTACCTATGACACATGTCATTCATCTCTTAATTCCTACACTACCTACCCTTTCATTATTTTATTATTTCTTTTACCTACCCTCTAATCATAGCCGACCTCTTTTACACCTCTCAATCTTATCCCTCCATTTCTTATGGTGTCTTCTATATAAGGAGATGCTTCCTTCATTATCAAACCCTGACTACTTGATCAATTGACTACATTACGCTTGGCACTTTCATATGCGATCCTACTTGCAACCACATTCCGTTCTTTGTTGAGCTCTTGTGCACATAAAATCTGAGAGCAAATATATCAAGCAAGATCAATGGAGATGCAAACCCTATTAGACATGTGATGGTATGATCTTTGTGATTTCATTTGATTTCCATGGTCTTAGGTAATCTTCATATTTTATGGTGGATCTTTGTTGTGGTTAGGCTAGGGTTTTGTGGTTGAATTCATTTAGTCTTTCATCATTGTTGTTATCCATTTTCACCATATACAATAACAACCATTGTACACCAATGCATCATTAACTATATGTGAATCAAAATGGTGACAACCCTAGTAACATAACCATAGAACCATATTACACAAGCTAAAAAATCATTTAATCCATTAACTTTACCTCATCTACATAAAATTATACAATGCATGTCCATTCCATAGTGTATTTCAATGTCACTACTTGACATAATACATACACATCTCATAACCATTTAGAACATCATAAGCTATCATAAAACGTATCCCTTAACTTTCCAATCAACTATAATGAAAAATTATCATTTAAGCACAATATAATCTCTTATCATATTCTTTAGATTCCTTGAGAAATAACCAAATCATATATTCCTAATAAACATTCTTTCATCCATTATAAAAGCAACATAAGTATTTTCACCAATCTCTTAAACAATACTAGAGAAACCTTTAAGCTTCACCACATAACTCAAGATAACTATCTCATTTAATTAAACAACATAGCTCATCACAACTAGATGTTTTCCATTACCTATATAATATCTAAAACAACAACTACCACTATTCCAATTTAATTTTCCACAAGCTTCCACATACAATTCCTTCATACATCATCCACACAATGCAAAGTAGAAAACACTATCTCTTTCCCTCGCATCAGGTCATGATGTTACATAAAGAAGTACCTAATACAACAATGAACATACCGTATGAGCTTCACCTAACTATTACTTTATTTCCCTTTAAAATTATATCATATGATGATACATAGCATAAGAATACATATTTCCTTTTATAATTACATAGCATCATGATACAAAGTCTTCTATTCCAAATACATAGAACTAGCTCCACATGATGAAGAATCCAAGAATCCAATCCACGCACACTAACATCCAAGAAGAGGAATATCCCAAAGGAATAAGGCATCAAACCACCCAACCATGTGGAACCAATAAGGGACAACGCCCCATGATAGGAGACGACATAAGGTTTACCAAAAAAGCATAGGATACAACATGACTTCATAAGACTCCAACATCCAATCACATCACATGGCTAAATCAAAGAAACCAAACTCCTAGAGGTATAAATAACAAATCAAGGCATATGGATAATGGAAACATGTAGGGAAAGGGTGTCATCACATGCTATCCTCATAATAGAAGGGGCCAAGCCTCACCCTGATAGACATGTGGAACCATATCAACCTTGGAGCCATTCAAAGGAAATTGGTTTACTACTCCAATGGTCTTCCCAAGATCATCTGGAGTATCCCTCAAAGGCTATGAGGTGGGGCCACAAAACTAATTATTATCTTATTTTGTGAATCCCTAAATACCCAAACCCACTATTCAATTATTAAGATTATCACTTGCAATTACAAGAAAACTCTTCATGTTGTTCCATCAAGTCTAGACCCCCTCCTAAATGCCTAATCCTCAAGACCCTGGTCCACACATGCAAGAGCCCACTCTCCCTACCATGGACCAAATCCATTGGGTAAATACATAACAAGATGCATCACAATAACAACATGAAAACTCAATAACAAATGTCATGTAACAAATATCATGCCATAAGCCCAACGCATCATAATATAATAATAAAGAGAGTCTCGAGAAGATATAACCACCTAAATAGGGCAATAATATGAATCCAATGATATCCCATAGTCCTCAACAATGAGGCATAATATAACGTCTCACTGGAGCTACATATACTCATCCTTAACAACAAGTAATGTATATATCTTGCTGGAGCAACTTTGCAAACCTCAACAAAAAAGTGCAAAATACTTGTTGGAGCACAAAATGCATAGAAGTAACCAGATCTGAAAATACTAAATACTAGAAAAATCAAGAAACCTCAATACAAGACTTTGGTACCAAAATAGATTCTAAAAAATCAATTGACATGATAAACCAACAAAAGAAACCCAACAAAAATCCAGAAAACTCTAACAGAAAATGCAAGTTACGATTTTGAAAATAAAATCACATAGACAACATTAAGACCCAAAAAATACATTTAGTAGAGTCGCCCAGACTAATCGTAAAGAGAGTCACAGAGTTTAATAGCAAACTTGAAAACACTCAAAAGAATCAAAGTCTCAAACAAGGCTAAAGGATTAAGTCCCAAGCCCAATAAACTCTTAGAACAAAAGAACAAGGCTTCTGTAGAAATATACATCTGGCAATGCCCGACTACAAATATTCATAGAAATGAAAATAAACACACCTAGATCTCACAAATGCCAAAATGGAACACAAGGGGAAATCCAAAACTCGGATTTACAATAGAAAACACCATACAGAGAACCTTCAACACCAAAACCTAATATTCTCATGCTGGCCATTCCGACAATGCACATAACCAATAGAAAGAATGTATTTTTCCCCAAATATAATTTAAACCTTATAATATCAATCACATAAAATAAATAAAACCTTTAAATTTTCAAATAATTATTTGTCGCAAACTACCTTCACACAATCCTTTCTACAAACACAAAGAATACAATTTTTGAAAAATAAAATGTATAGGGAAGAATCCTCTGACCTGGATAATAGAAGTAAAGGAATGAAAACTTGTTGAAGCACAATCCAACCAGCAAGCATCAAAATAAAAATCTTCAATCTCCCATTCCACAATCCAAAGCCAAACTCAAATAAACTTGGAGAAGAACTCTTGGATGGTAACAGACTGTGAATTAAATAGAAATTAATTCCAAACACATCCTCAAAGTGGGCCAATCAAAATATTTAAAAATCATATAAAACCTATCTACCCATATTTATAATATATTTTATTTCCCAAAGCATATTAGCCAATAGTAAATAAGGGTCAACAAGAAAAAAATATTAAATCTTAGTTACCATGTAACAAGAGAATATAATAAATCTTGGTGTGCCAGTTTCTCACTGGTCTTATGTTGTTCTTTTCTTTGGTTGCTATCTTTTGTGCTATTCTTTTGTAGCCTTTATTTCTTCATTTTGTCCTCTCTCTCTTATATAATGTTGTTCTTTTTGCTATGTAAGTGGGTTCTGGGTCCCTTAAAACCTATTTTTCCTTAATAAAAAACAAGAGAATATAATAAAATAATAAACCAATGAATAAAAATAATCGTGTCCCAATAAAATAAACCAAGATGTTAATAATAAATTAAAAGCCACGAATAAAATAAATATAAAATCCAATAATCAACATTATAAGACTCTATTGAAATATAAGTAAATAAGCAATAAATAACAATAATGTTTATAATAAACAATAAATAATAATAAAACTTCAATTAAACAACAAATCAAATGGTAAATAAATTAAACCGAATAAACATTAAATAATAATTAAGCTCTTGATAAACAATAGATCAAATAAATCAATAAGTCAAATAATTATGAAATCTCAACAATAAATTAAATAACCATTTAAACACTAAATCATAAACTCGGGTAAAATAAGATAAATTTCAGAACCAATAAATAAATAAATAATCAAATAATACTAATATCTCAATCTAGCCATTTAATAAACTATGCAGTAGAATTAATTATTAATTTAATTAAACAATCATACTCACAAGACCACATAACAAGGGTTCTAACAACCACAGTGCACCACAAGACAATACTAACATGACTCAACTTGATAACCTAGTGACAACTTAAGCCTAGAGTGTGCGAAGGAAACACATGTCATCTCCAACAACTTGCCATTGGGATAAAGAAATTCTCAGACCTATGAGACCGGGTGGAGTCAAAGTCCGGTACCTGCAAACCTACATCCACCACTCCATATAATTTCTACAACACATATACATCATAATAATTAGATAGGTGATAGATAATCGCAACACCACATCATGTTTTCTATGAGTGATATGACATCGTATCTACTCATGAAGGCATTCACACAATATAACATCAAAGCATCACATAAAATCATGATCATGAAATAGGGTTAGTATCATCATAACATCGTAAGTCATATAAATCTCCAAACATGATGAGTCATATCAAATAACATAAATCCACATAGAGTACTAGCATCAACGATACCATCTAAGACAACAATAGAGTCATAAATAACCATATAAGTATCCACCATATGTCTATATAATTCTATTAACATATAAATCCAAATGCAAGTCTAGGAGGGGCACTACAAGGGCATTGAGCCTTCTACTCACCAACAATTTGTAGATGACACAATATTATTTGGGGAAGCATAAGGCACAACTCATAAAGAATTATTTGGATATATATTGTAAGGGCATCATATTTTAACTGCTCTTTTCACTTTATTGTCCAGTTCCATGTAACCACCGTATGTTGAAGGCAAAGTCTTTTTTATTTTATTTTTATGAATTTTGATTGTTTGGGCAACAACTACCCATGCACAACTATTTTATTGCCCCAAGGGGATGCCTAAATCATAGTATAATGATTTAGGGGAAATATTTTTAACTTAAAATAGGTTGGTGAGTATTTATTTTAGATTTTTATTGGCTATAATAAGTTTAGGTGGGATTTATTTTTGAAATTTTTATGGGGCATTTTGGTTTTGGTGAAGATATAGCAAAAAAGTTTAGAGGGGGAGAGAAGAGAGAGAAGTATTTAGAGAAAGGAAGGGAAAATTGTAGGGAAAGGACAGAAAAGGAGACAACCCAATAGATAGAGAAGAGAATAAGAGAGATTAGAAGAGTATGAGAGGTCAAGAGGCAGAAAGGAGAATGAGGAATCTCAACAATTTACCTTGCATATTCATAAAAATGTGTAGGCTATACAAATGATAGTAAACACAATATTTTGACAAAAAAGTATTAAATATTTTATCTCTTGAATATGAATTCTCTCTTGAACTATGTATTTTCTATGTCATATTATTTGGGTTGTGCTACTTTTCAAATAATTTCACTCATGTGTGGATGAGCATTTAAGCATTTGAGTGTTTAATCAATGTTTTTTTTTATTATTGAAAACTCTTGTAGCACAAATTTGGTCTTTGTGGCATATTTCTCTATTATTGTTTGTGTGATTTTTGGCATCTACAACTATGTGGGTTCTATTATCTTGGTATTAGAGCCTAGCTATAGCTCTAGGAAGGAATTTTTGAGTGGTATTGGGGTGTAGAAAAAACATTGTGGGTGTGTGCCTACAATAAGAAGAAAAGAGGAATTAGGGCAGCAACATGTCACCAAGGAGGAGAATGACAAAGGTAGCAGTAATCATTAAGCTTGAAAAATGGGTGATTGAGCTGGAGGAGAAGATTGAGCAGAAGGACTTTGATAAGTTTAGCAAAATTTAAAATAGCCTCAATACTATTGTTGAGATTACCAATGGTACTTAGAAAAAAATTGTTATGAGGTCATTTATGGGAGCTGCAAGGTAAAAAACTAAGGAAAAATTTTTGTTTGGACATTACCAAAGATACACATGGATATTTTGGAACAATTAATGGGGAGGCATAAGAGGAAGCTCTAGCCTCCATCAAGGATAATTGGACACTCCTCAATCGATGTTGCTCGTGTGGGTTTATGTCTTAGATAGATATTCTATTCTTTATGTTTTACAAGTCTTCTTATTTTATGGTTGACCTATGTGCTTACTTTTTCCATTTTTGTGAGGGGCTTACCTTTTATTTCATTTTTTCTTGGGATTATGCTCTTCCTTTACAATTTTAATTAAAAAATCCACTTCTAGTTGCTCACATATATAATATGACTTGTCACTTCTTGTAGGAAAAATACAAATCCATCACATCTTGGTTTTGTTAATGATGGATAGAAAAGTATCAATAAGAGATTAAATCTTCACAAAAAGGTCTTAAAAATAATTCACATCACAAAAGATATAAATTAATAATTATAGGCACAACAACAAGTATTAATAAAAATATTGATTATCTGTGGACAGTGGTCCTGCCACTCGTCTTCTTAATGTTCCTATGGGTCAGCCCCCTTGTTTTTTGGCTTCTTGTAATATCAAAAACAAGTATTAATAAAAATCTTATCATAAAATATAATACTATGAAAAATTCTAATTAACTACCTATATAATTTTGTAGCATAAATTATAAATGTTTGAGAATTATTTTAGTGTTATAAAATGCTCTGAAAATAAATATCAAATATTTTACAATTACAAATGTATAAAAGTTCTTTTTCAAAAGTATTAATTAATTTGTGGAAGACAAATTACACATAACATGGCATATGATACTTGTCACAACGATTTATAAGTGTCCTATATATTTTATAACATGTCATTATAATTGTCCAAGTCACTACATGACATCACTCTACATGTATTTATTTATGTTAGTTTATTGTGTTATAAATAATTTAATTTTGTAAGAAATTGGTGAGGTAGGTTGTAGGAGAATTTTAATGGAATACTTTCTCTTCATTGTTTCTCTATGATCTATTTAAAAACATTAAGGTAAGCTTTTATTACTAGTTATTTATTAAGCTTGTGTTTTCTCTTCCAACCATTCAATGAAGTTTTATATAGAATTTTATATCAATTATATATTTTACTATTTTATTTTTAAATAATTTACTTTTTTAATGTTTAGTAATATTGATTTTATCATGAGAATGAATTAGGGGATGGCATCATGTCCTAGGGACTCTATGGGGTTTCGCTATAGAACTGATGCCCTAGCTCATGGACGGGCATTGCCTGCTAGTGCGTCAAGGGGAGGGTAGTGGAGGTAAGTGTAGGGAGGGGATGAGTTGCATTAGGAGTGGCGGGTGCTAGTGGTTGGGTGGTTGTGTGTGGGAGGGAGGTTGTGCTATGTGCAATTGGGGCTCGGGGAACCCTGCGGGCCCATGGATAGCCAGTGGGGCAGGGGGCTGCGGTTGGCTCTTCCTTTAAGTGGTTCTTGGGGGGGTGGGTTTTTTCTTTTTGCTTTTTGCGATTCCTTGCTTGTCCCCTTTGGGGTGTAGGGTTTTTTTTGAGGTCCAATGTCGAGTATTGGTGGAGAGGCCTCAAAGGTACCTTGCGTCATGGATTTCCATGCTGTGGTGGGTTCAAAATCAACATCCCAAATTATGAAGACTTTTGATAATAATCTTTTTGCCTTAGATTCGGGATCTGGTAGTGATGGTGGCTCTTAGATTACAAAAATTAATGGTTTTTTTAGAGAGATGCAGTGAGAGGCTAAGGTTGGTTATTCCTCTAGAGATGATAGCTGAAGATGTTGAATAATTGTCAAAACACTCGCTCTATTGCAAGTTTTTCAGGATGAGGGTTTCTCTACTTTTTTTGGAAAACTGGCTGCAGAGTACTTAAGCATCAGAAGGGGAAATGGAGATTATGCTGCTGGAAATCAACTACTTCATGGTTACTTTCACTTGCATGGAGGATCGCAATAGGGTTTTTTAAGGAGGCCCATATTTTTACAATCAGGTGGGGTTGTTCATCAAACCTTGGCATGTAGGGTTTAACCCTTCAGAGGAGCTCCCGAATAAGGTTCTAGTGTGGGTTCATTTTCTAGTGGAATCCTATCAAGAGGATGTGTTGCGGATGCTCACTTCACTACTTGGGAAGCTAGTGGGCTCCTCAATGCAAACCCTGGGGAGAAAGGTAATGACTTTTTCTCGTATCTATGTTGAAATTGATCTTAGTAAACCTTTGCCAGATTCTATAGATATGTGTGCGGGCTCCTATTCTTTGGTTCAATAGCTGGATTATAAGACTTTACCATTTTGGTGCCATCTGTGTAATGAGTATGGTCATTATCGAGCAAGTGTCCTAGGTATAAACTGGTAGTGCACCAACCTCAGTAGCCAACACATAACCTAGATGGGGTTGATAAAGGAAAATTTGCCATGTTGGATGAGGTAGTGGGTGCTGATAGTTTTGTCTCAGTTAAGACACAAAATAGGAATCAAGGATAAAAGAGGTCCTTATAGGAGACATAGGAGGAGGACACCTTTAACAAATTTTAATCCTTGGATGACCTTAGCCAATAGGAAGTGAATCTGGGGTTAATCCCTTTGGATCAAGGTGCATTAGGGTTGGCTTTGGAAAATGTGATCTGGGACTCTACCTAGGCTTTACAAGTGGTTGGAACCCAACAAATGTAGATGGATCAACCAATAGTGGCCTAGTTGGCACCCACTTTTGGTGTGAAAGTGTAATTGACTGGGGGGGAGGGTTCTCCTGTAGCTCAAAAATTGGAACCTACTAGGGTCATAAGTAATAAGACCTCTATATACCTAGGTCTTCATCAGAAAGACATTAAGAAAGGAGCACCAGAGAAGAATTCGAAGGCTGGCAGAAAGAAGGATTTGGATAAGATTAAATTGATGGCAAAGAATTTGGTTTAGTCAGGGTTAGTAAAGACTTTGAATTCACACTTTTCCAATCCCCTGAAATGATTGTGCTATCATGGAATGTGAGGTCTCAAATAGTGGCCCTAGACAAAAAGTTGTTCGGGAGTTGATTAGGAGTCTTTCACCTAATGTCTTATTCTTGTAGGAAACTAAACTTTTTGTGGAATGTATGATGGGTGTAGTGCCAAAGTTGTGGGGGTGAGGTGAGTGTTAGTGTATTGTGGCAGTTGGCTCCTTGGGAGGGGTGGCCTACCTTTGGAACCCCTTGAGGATTTTTCCTATTTGGTGGGTTCCTTCCGGAACTTCTTTGTTAGGGGTTGCCTCTAGTCTTGAGACTGGGGAATATATCTTGTTTACTAATATTTATTCCCCTATTGATCTTTAGGGTAAGCAGAATTTATGGTCTCACATTTCTTTTATGCAAGGTTTGTTCCCTTTTCATCCTTGGATTATGGTGGGAGATTTCAATGCCATTTTAAAGTTGTGTGAGAAGAAGGGTGGTGTTATGAATTTGGAACCTTATTATTTTCTTCTTCACGATAATATATCTTAATTGCATCTTGTTGACATTAAGCTCAACAATGGTCTGTGCACTTGGAACAATAGGAGGGTAGAGTAATATTGAATTGCAAAGAGGTTGTATCACTTTCTGGTTTCTAGTTTTTGGGTTGTTGGAGGGTGGTCCACATGTTAGGATATTCTTGACTTGAGAGGGTCGGACCACTGGCCCACAAAGTTGCTATCTTCTTCTACCTAGGTCACTCATACTCCTTCATTCAAAATCCATCCATTGTGGTTGTGGGATCCTTCTTTACAGAATCATGTTGCAGAGTGGTGGAGGAAAGGGAGGCCAACCTTTGGAACTACTATGTACACTTTTGCCAAGAAGCTACAATTTGTTAAGGTTCAACTTAAATGGTGGAACTACCAGTGTTTTAGGAATATTTTTCATGCTAATAAAGATTCTCAAATATGGTTGAATGAAATTACCAGGGAAATAAGAGAGCATGGTTTGTTTGAAGCCTTTCTTAGGGAGGAAGACAAGGTAGCCAAGGGTTTAAAGGAATGATAGCTTAGGGAGAAGATTTGTTGGAAACAAAGATCTCATATTGATTGGCTTCAAGTGGGGGACAAGAATACTGAGTTCTTATTCATTTTAGTGAAAGAAAGAAGACATGGCAATTCTATTCCTATTTTGGTCAATGATAGAGGTGAGCAGTGTTTATCCTTGCAGGAGATCTCTAGGGAGTCTTTATAGTATTTTCATTCCCTCTTTAGCGAGGATACTCAGGGGGAATTGGAAGAGGAGAATAAGGTTCTTGCTTGTATTCCTTCTCTAGTTACTAGGGAGATGAATGAGCATCTTATCCAGGTCCTATTTTGCTGGAAGAACTTGAGAGGATTGTTTTTCACATGAGAAAAGGAAAAGCTCTTGGTTCGTATGGGTTACCGATTGGGTTCTTTCATGATTTCTAGGATATTATAAAATTGGACTTATTGGAGGTGGTCTGAGAGTCTCAAATGAATAAGTAGATTCTTTGTGCTTTGAATTTCACTTTAATTGCACTAATCTCCAAGTGTGATGGGGCTGACCGGTTAGGCTAGTTCTGCCCTATCTCTCTCTGTAAAGTGATCTATAAGATCATTTCTAAGTTGATAGCGAAAAGGTTGAAGAACTGGCTTGGGGATGTCATCTCAAAGGAACAAAGTGGGTTTGTGGAAGGTCACCAAATCCTAGATGGTGTGGTCATTACTACTCAGATGATTCATTCTATGGTGGCTTCCAAGGAAAAAGATATGTTTATTAAGTAGGATATGGCTAAGGCTTATGATAGAGTCTGTTGGTCCTTTGTCTAGAAGATCCTTAGGGACTTTTCCTTTGCTGATGAATGGATTCACTAGCAAGGAAATTCTTATGGGTGGGAAACCTTTCCTCCTACAAATGGTGTCTTGTCAATTGGGATTTGGTGTGTAGCTCAAAGCAGTTGGGTGGGCTTGGCTTACGGCAGTCTGTTTTATTTGGGGAGGCTTTGGCGGCTAAATTGTACTAGAGGTGGTGTGTTGAATAGGATCAATGTTGTGCGAGGATTTTGTCCTGCAAATATATGCATAGGATCCCAAAGGAGGAAACCCCAAGATACCCACTTGAGGGAAAGGATTCATTGATTTGGAGTACTCTCAAGAAAGGGGCTTCTCTTATAAACGGAGTTTTTTGGATATGTAAGAGGAGGGAAGAGGTTCTTTTCTAGTTTGACTCTTGGGATGGATATTCTCCCATCCTTGATCAGCTTCCCAGCCCTAGGAATCATTGCCAAAGGTTCCTGGAGGCAAGGTGGTCTAGGGTATAGGTGTGGGCATTTAGAGTTGGAACGGTGGAAGGCTCCTAATGAATGGTCGATTGCTGGTATGGATGAAGATTGTTGTAAGGTGTATGGAATTTTGGCAAGTAGACACTATAGCTCCCTTAAGGTTAGGGATAGACTTTCTTGGTCCCTGAATCCTAAGGGCATTTTCACTATGGCTAGTGGGTACCTGGAGCTATATTGTCCCAAAGATTGGAGGGGAGGGAGGTGCTTTGGTGGAAACATGTGTGGAATAATTTTAATTGGTTGAAGTGTAACTGTTTTGCTCAGACTTTGGCTTTGAATAGATGTGTAACTTGGGACAATATTTGCAAGTGGGGATTTCTTGGGCCTTCCATTTGTGTTTTGTTTGGTAATGGGGAGGACGTTTCCTCACACTTGTTCTTCAAACATACCATTTCTTGCTGCTAATTTTGCATTACTGGTCGAGGGTGTGGAAGCATCCTTGTGTTCACACAGATTCTTTGGTGGAGTTTTAGAGCAGTTAGGGCATGGCTCCTATTTTGTCCTCTTTTCTCCAAACTGTCTAGCATATTGGGCCCATTTTCATACTATAGCAAATCTGGTTGGAGAGAAATATGAGGATCTTTAGGGTGGTCAAATTGTTAGTTCAGCAAGTGTGGAATAGAATCATTGGTATGATTCAGGAGACGATGTAAGCTAAATGTGCAGTGAATTTTCCTTTGGATAGAGGAGAGCCTGATATTGTGAGTAGGTTGGGTCTATAGGAGATGTCTCTTGCCTCAGGATGTGTCAGGAGAGGTAGACGTGCTATGAAGAAGGTTCAGAGGCTGGGAAGGTGGGCGCCCCCTCAGGATGAGTCCTTCAAGATTAAAATTGATGGCTCCTTTAGAGGTAATTCGGGCCCTGCTGGGATTGGTGGTGTTGGTAGGGATAGTAGGGGAGAGGTGGTTTTATTCTTCTTGGTGCATAATGTAGTACCCCTCCTACAGGGCATTACACATAAAGGGTGGTAGTCTAATAACTTTATGGAGGGATTATAAATTCTTTATTCCCTCAAGCAGGCCTTGGAGTTGGGGCAGCGAAAGGTTATCTATGAATCAGATTCGCAAATTATTGTTAACTTGTTGATTGAGGAGAATGTGAGTGGGTTTCATTGTCAGCTAGCAGGGATCATTCACCAGATTCTTGAAATTAGTTCTATGATGGAGAAGGTGTCTTTCATCCATATTCCTCATGAATGGAATAGAGCAGTTGATTGTTTGCCTAAGTGGGCCTTGAAACATGATGATGATTGGAAAGTTGAAGGTTGGGAGCAACTCTCCCTAGATTACTGTTAGGACCTTCATAAGATATTTGCTAAGGATATGGATAGTTACAAAGCCGACTGATCTTGGGTTGGGCTTGTGGTTCCCTCATGGGGCTTTGAGACTCTAGTTCTCTTTTATAATTTTTTATTATGTTTTTCAATAAAGTTTTTACCCCTTTATTGAAAAAAAATATTTATTTTCATATTATTTATTTAAAAATTATAAGTATGAATGTTTTAGGTTATATTCAATAAAAAAAATATTTTAAAATGAGTAATATTTTTTTAGATCATTTTACTATAATTTATAAATCTTAGATATAATATGAAATTTTCATATTCGTATTTATTGTTATTTGAATATTATATTATGAGAGTAAATTTGAATGTGAGTTACTTTCCAATTTTATTCATGTGAATATAATTGTGAGTTATCTCAATAATCATATACATTGACAATTTGATGTTTTGGTTCAAATTTTGATTTGTTTTTCACATATTGCTATTCTTCTTGTGTGAAATTTACAAATCATCATGAAATGGAATTTGGATACAAAAAGATGATCCTTCTAAGCCGAAAATATGATTGGTAGATCACACACTTAGGGATCTAGCTTCTAAACTTTATCTATTTTTTTAATATTACTAAAAGAATATAAGTTTTTTTTCTTAATATTATTAAGAACTTTTAAATGTTTGTATTCTATTAATAAAAACTATTTGGTGATGAATATTTGAAATGGCTAGAAATTTTTCTCTCATTATTTTTGTTTGAATTTTATTTGATTTTTAATATAAAATAATAATAAATTAACTTGTCTTTAATCAAGTAGTAAATGATATATATCATTTATTATGTTTGAAAATAATATAAATATTTAAATTTTTCAAATTTGATATTTTCAATTCCTTCCTACATGATTTTAAATATAAATGTGAAAATTCAATAATCTACATTACTATGATAAATAATTTATAATGTGTTTTCTTTTTTTTTTTTCATTTTTCATCTTAAGTATTGATTACTTTATTCATTATTTTACATCGAACCTTGTTATTACAAGATGATTTTGGGAACTTAGATCTAACCTTGTTAGTACAAAATAATCTTTAGAATTTACATCTACCTTTGTCAATACAAGAAAATCTTTGAAAGTTGCATTCAACATCACTGTTGAGGTGTTATATAATATCTAATTTGATAAATACACTTTTAATATTAGTATAGATATTTTAGACATGTCTATCTAAATAATAACTAGAAAACTACTTTACACACCTAAAAATCATGTTATTTTATTTTGAATTTATATGTTTTACTATTTATATGAAGTGGACATAAGTATTAATATTTTGAATTTGTTAACACATAATTTCATTGTAAAATCCTTCTTAACATTTAATATTTTATTAATAAATATATTCAACAATATTAGATAGCCATTTGATTATATTCACCAAAATTTCAAACACCTTGTCATACCACTTCACCTTGGAAATTTAAACTTGAACCTCAAAGTACGCCTAATATATTGGGTTGATTTGTCGTTCATGTTTTGTAGACTTTAATTTTGTTTTGTTCAAATATGTTGTAGAGGTAGATGTAAAAATAAATAGCATGTTATTTTCAACATACTTTTCAAGAACACATGCTATTCTTATAATATTTACACAAAATAACTAATCAAAAGTAGGTTTCTCTTTCTCACACACTCCTTTTAAAACTCTTAAATTAGATTTTAAGTTTACAATTTATTTTATTATATAAATTAAAATAAAAATTTAAAATTAAATAGTAATTCTATAAAAAATATATTAAAAATTAAAAATTAAATATTTTAAAATTAAATATATTCTATTTTATTGAATATAAGATGTAAATGGTTTCAGTAGCCCTTCAAAACCTATTTTCCCCTAATCAAAAATATTAAATATTTTGTTGATAAATGCATTCAACAATATTAGATAGTCATTTGATTTTATTAACCAAAATTTCAAACACCTTATCATAACATTTCACCTTGGAAATATAAAATTGAACCTCAAAGTACGCCTAATGCTTTGCCATTTGAGGTTATCTTATGATTTATATTGGTTCTCTTAGTTTTTTTTTCTACTCCTATATATATGGGGTTGATTTTCTGCCATTCATTTTTTGTAGACTTTAATTTTGTTTTGTTCAAATATGTAGTAGAGGTAGATGTAAAAATAAATAGCATATTATTTTCAACATACTTTTCAAGAACACATGCTATTCTTAAAATATTGACACAAAAGAACTAATAAAAAGTAGGTTTATCTTTCTCACACACTCCTTTTAAAGCTCTTAATTTATATTTCAATATGTATTATCATGTATTTGACAACAAAATAGTTTTAAGCCAATTCAAAGTAAACTAAAAAAATTTATTTCAATGACAAATGGAAGTTGTGCTTTAATTTGTTAATATTCTAGAAGAATGGATACACCCTAATTCCAAGTATGTACAATTTTTACAACTCATTGTAAGTTTGGTATTTTTAGTTCTTTAAATGTTCTAGTTTAGTAATTATGGAAAACTACGTTAATATAGTCAAGAAAGATGCTTATCAACTCTTTAAATGTCCCAGATTACTAATTATGGAAAATCGCATTAATATAGTAAAGAAAGATGCTTATCATGCCAAGTCTTTGAGATTTCTTATAGTAAACTTATCTCTGATTCACTATTTAATTAAAAATAGGATACTTTCACAATAGTATCTGTTTATGGTAAAAATTGAAACAACAATATTGAAAGACTAAATAGATTCAACCACAAAACACTAGCCTAACAACAACAAAGATCCACCATAATATATGAAGATTACCTAAGACAATGAAAATCAAATGAAATCACAAACATAATACAATCACATGTCCAATAGGGTTTGGATCTCCATTCTTCCTATCTCCATTGATCTTGCTTGATATATTTGCTTTCAGATTTTATGTATGCACAAGAGCTCAACAAAGAATGAAAATGTGGTTGCAAGTAGGCTTGATCCCATGTGAAAGTTTGAATGCTAGAATGCTTGATTAGGGTTGATAATGAAGGAAGCATCTCCTTATATAAAAGACACTATAAGAAATGGAGGGGTAAGATTGAGAGGTCTAAAAGATAAATGGTTGGCTAGGATTAGAGGGTAGGTAGAGGAAATAATAAAATAATGAGAGGGTAGGTAGTGTAGGAATTAAGAGATGAATGAAATCTGTCATAGGTGGAAAAGGCTAATGAATTAATTAAATAAATAAAGATTCACTTAATTAATAAAGGAAGTGGGATCAATTAAATAAATAACATATTTATTTAATTTAGGAAATGGGGAATTTAAATAAATAAATGTATTTATTTAAATGAGAAATAAGGCTAGAAGAGGATAAATGAATTAATTAAATAAACAAAGATTTATTTAGTTAATAGAAGAATTAGGATAAAATAATTAAATAAGTAAAAATATTTATTTAATTAGACAGGTCAATTTTAGGTGTCTACATTTTGCCCCTCTTTGAGACTATGCAACTTGTCGCATTGTTTCAAAGAAGATAAGATGAACTGATATAAAGTTTCCCCTATTGGCATATGCACACTCCAATGAGACATTGTAGGTGATGGAAGGTTTTGTCATTGATGGCAACCTAACAATCCTATGACACCAACAAGACATTCCACCGGCACTCAATCTATGGGCACTGGCAGTGAAAGGAAGCATACCGGCACAGAAGCTGACAAGAATTTTGTTGTAATATATTTTGTTTATTATTGTTAAATCTTTATAAGCCGACTTGGAAACATTGTAAAATGACTCATATATATAAGAGATCATTATAGAAGGATAAAGAAACGTAATTAGGCGAAATAAGGCAAACCTATTATGAAAATTATATGTTAAGGGTTTATGTAAGAAGTAGAGCAGAAACCGGTACTGGATCTGGCATTATAGATGCTATTCTGAAGCAGTACAAGACACTAGATTTATATAATCCATTTTGTAACTCAATGAGACTTCTCTATTGAGCAGTGAGCTCTAGGCACTTGGCCTTCTTGCATGTGTAGGCCCCTCTTGTAGCAGTAATATTCTCTTATTGGCCAGTAAGTGAATATTGTGGGCCACAAATCCCACCAAGTTTTTTCCCACACTAGGTTTCCTCATTAAATATTTGTGTTATGGTGTGTTTTTCATGTGGTTGTTTCTATCTCTATTTATTACATTACTTTCTACTTACCGATACATTGTTCTAATATGTTCTACATGTTTTAAGTTAAGAAATTTAATATACCAGTTAGATACCGATTCACCCCCCCCCTCTCAGTATTTGTGGGAATCCTAACAATTGGTATCAGTGCTTGGTCCTCTATTTTCAAAAGCCTAACAGCTTGAGGAAGATCTTGACATCAGTAGAGATGGAAAATCTGATGAAGCAACTTGAAGGAGCTCTCCCAGACTATGATGCAGAAAAATTGAAAAATATCAAACTTGAAGATGATCTAAAGGTTGCTCAGGATATTATTCAAGTACTTCAAGAAAATCTTACTATTTCAAGAAAGAAGAGAAGAGAACTTTGTGAAAAGATGCAAAATGAAAATGATGAAAAGGAAGCTCTTGATAATATGATAAACAAGATGAAACAAGAGAACATGAAAACAAAGAATGAGATGTAGGCTATGACTATGAGATTTTGTAAAGAAATTGAAGATAGGAAGAAGAATGAAGAAGAGTTGACTAGAAGACTAAATGATGAAGAAAATGAAAACACAAGACTTAGCTATGAAAATGACTTGTTGAAGATAGATCTGATGCATACACAGAATGACTCCAATGAACTGATGAGACAGAAAGAGATCTTAGAAAGAGAACTAGAAACTGCAAATCAACATAAAGAGAAATTCAAGAAAATCTTAGAATAACTTGGTAACTTACTAAAAAATCAAAAACCTAAAGGTGACACTTGTTGAATTGGCTTTGAAGTTGGTGAAAGCTCTGGTACTGCAAACACACAGGATCATAGAAAACAAGTAAGACAACCTACTACTTACAAATTTAATGGAAAATGCTTTAACTGTAATAAGTATGGTCATAGAGAAAATCAATGTAGATCCAGAAATTATCAGAATATCAACACCCCCACCGATCAATGTTCAAAATGCAACAAAGATTGTCATAACTCGAAGAATTGTAGAATGAATGTGAGATGTTATGTTTGTGGAAGATTTGGACACTTATCTAATCAATGTAGAACACAAACCAGCATAGGTTATGGAAAGGTAATTCAAAAAAATAATGTGACTTGTTATGCTTGTAACAAGATTGGACATATTACAAAATTCTACACAAGTAAAGGATCACCAGTAAAAAACAAAAGTTCTAGTTTGAAAGGTAAAGAAAAAGCTGAAGAAGTTAAGAAGGAATTCTCAAAATAATGGATTAGAAAGTTAGACCTAAATAATGTTGGAAATACTCGTCCACTGGTACAACCAATCAACACTCAGCCAATAGAATAGAGTAGTACTCCACTAGTAGGAAGCTCTTCATCAAATTGAAGAAAATTTCCTTGAGGGTTTGGTAATCAAATGAGACATATGCTATTATTCCCTCGGTTGATGATGAGAAGTTAAAAAATTACTTCTATACCGATAGACAAAGTTAAGTAATTACTTAACCGACATGCATTAAATGTGGTAGATGACAAATTGACATTATAAATTCATGATTTTGGCTCATTTTACTTCACCGAGCATTCAAGCATTCGAAGAGTGCAAAATCTCCAGAACTAAGGCATTTCGAGCAAAGAGGCAAAGCACTTCAGCAATCAATCCTTCCTAAGGTAGAAAAAGGTATTTATAATCATGGCATCCTCCTCTGCACCTGAATTCATAGTAAACCCTACTATAGTCAAGGTAATCAAATACCCTAGGCTTGTATTTCAGCTAGTTCCTGAGATAGCTAAAAAGGATGACAATATAGGTGCATTTTCTTAAATTCCTAAAGGAGTTGTTTTTGCAGAAGACCCTAGAATTTATATACATTGCCATATAGAAGAATTAGGAGATGAAGAAATCAAGAACATCTACAAATCTATTATCTGTGATGATTCTGGTAAAGTAAAACCTGAACACAAAATTGTTGAAACTCTAGGATTCACTGAGATCCTCTACATTCCATACTTTCCTAAAGAACTTATTAGGATAGTATTGAGCAGGGTACATGGTGAATTTTTTGGCTAGATTCGGTTCACAAAATTACCAAGGAAGCTATGAAAACTATAAGAAGGTTACCTTCCACCGATAACAGACCAGACAAGACAAAGAAGGTCTCAAATGACCTGGCAATGAACCTAACTCATGCAACATTTGACAGAAGGTCTCTAAGGGTTAATGATGTGACCAATATAAATGTGAGATTTGTTAGCATGATTTTAAGATACAAAGCAACTTATGCAAATAGACTTAACTCAGTTTCTAGTTTATGCATAGAAGTGCACATGATATGGTTAAGGATAATGTAAAAATTGATGTATGTGAATGGCTAAAGGATGAATTGATTGTCAATTTAGGGAAGATCAAGAAGGATAAGAAAGGAACATTTAGATTTGGTAACTTACTTGTATGCTTAATGCTACACATAACCAAAAAAGTGCCTAGTATAGGTATCAAGAACCTTAAATTTGAAATACCGGTAGGTAGACAGTTATCAGACTTGTTCAACAACATGGGTGAAAGCAAAAAAAAGAATATTGATGAGTATTTTCAAGCACTAAAGGCTAGAATGAACAAAAGAATCAGACTGTCATAGGAAATTGTTAACAAATACAAAGATGATATATGCTTTGTGATTAAAAAGGATGAGATCTAGATGGAAGTAGTTATCCCAAGAAAAGTTTGGGTTACTGAGATGGGCTATGAGACTGATGACCACATCATTGAAACATATGCAAAAGCCCTTTTGGAAGCACCCAATGAACCTAAGGAAGAGGTATTTAGTAGTGTTGAGACCATTGAAAGCCAAATTCAACCTAAGAAGAGAGTAACGAAAGTAGAAGCAATAGTAAGGAGAGGTTCAGGGTAGGATAAGGCTATAAAAGAAGATGTACTGAAACAAACTAGTATCACTAAAGATGAGTTACAAGCACAACAACTAGAAACTCACTTGTCACTAGTAGCAACTTCTTCAAAGAGTGACAAGCCAGCTGAATTTAAAAGAGTTGTAAGGAAAAGACAACCTTCACCGGTATCCACACCCTCGCCTAGAAGAACTAGACAAAAACAACATGCAGTGAAGTCTCTAGTAAAGAAGACAACCCCAAAGAAAAAGCTAACACCTAAGAAGAAAAGGACTCAACAAAACATTGCTTCGATTGATAGACTGTTGGATGAAATCACAGAAGAAGGAAAACTCAAGAACATAGAAAAATTATATGATACACTATCAGCAGATGAGAAAGAGCAAGTTGAAAACAGTGTCATTTTACACCTAGATATCTATAAGAAGTTTTTAATGCAAGTTGTAGATGAACTACCAGATGAATTATTCAAGAGACTGGAAGCAAGAAGACAAGCTATGGTAGAGCTTGACAAGAAAATCAAAATTGAAAAATTACTTGTTGTTTACCCAGTTAACTCTCCAAAAGAAATAGATGATCTAATTGCAAAGGCCAACTAGTCAATATTCTCTACTTCACACCAACATATTGCACTAATGGAAAGAAGGGTAAATGAGGTAATAGAAGAAACAAAAAATGGATGGGATATATTCCTTGTGGAGAAGGAAAAGCAGGAAGAGTACAAGAACCCCAAGCCTATCAAAGTCTATCAAAAGGACAAAGATAAGGGTAAAAGAAAGGTTGGTGGACCCCCTAGTATCAAAATAAAAGATAACTTATCCCCACTGCCTCTAATTACTCCACCGATAACAACAATAGAAGACCAACCAATAGATGACAGTATGAATGTATCACAAGAGGATACTAATCCTAATTCAGAGGTACTATACACAGTTGATGTTGATACTCAAAAGGTCAACATTGTGGTAGATAAAGACATAACTGGTAAAACTGACATGGCTAGTGAGCCACTAGCAACTGATGACATTGATAACACTGAAGGAAAAGTGGAAGATGATAGCATACGAAAACAGACAGAGAGACAAGCAGAGCAACAGGCTCTGGAATAGGAACACGTTCATGTGGAAACAGTGCCACTGGCAACATGAGAGAAACAAAAACCCTTTCTTAAGGAAATGGAAACATAGACTAACCTACCAGAT
The DNA here is from genome assembly GCF_030272615.1 of Cryptomeria japonica. Taxonomy (NCBI): domain Eukaryota; kingdom Viridiplantae; phylum Streptophyta; class Pinopsida; order Cupressales; family Cupressaceae; genus Cryptomeria; species Cryptomeria japonica. The sequence continues at coordinate 627,697,054 of NC_081413.1, forward strand.
GTCACTACAAGCATGGTTACTTCCTCCATTGATAGAATTCAGAATGTTGGTTCCTCCTCAGCAGGTTACAAATCAACCAATGTAACTGAAGTTCTTTTCTATTCTTTGAAGAAAATAATTGACTGTAGTTCACAAGCTTATAAAGCTATAGATGATACAATTCCAATTTTAAAGATGATAGATCCAAAATGCAATATAGATAATAAGGATTCTTTGAGTCAACTTGACACTTTGTCGAAGTATATTACTAACAACACAGTGACAGTTGAGCAAATAAAGGAAGAGGCATTCAAAGAGAAATTAGAAATTGAAAAACAAAAATTCTTTGAGGATCAAATAAAGAAGTGTACTAGAGAATTTGACACACTTCTACCAGAACTATGCAACTCATTGAAAGAATTTAAAACTCTGTACAAAGATACTTGCAAGACAAACTTTTTAACAGTTGACATAGATAAGAAAATGAGCAAGATACAAGAAGAAATAAATAAACTTGCTGACAATTTTGCTAATTCACCTAATACATTATTAGTTTTTGAGAAAAAGATAACAAGTTTTGAGGAAGAATTACATAAGTTAGAAAGAGAAAATAAGAGAATAATAAACAAGGCTAAGAATCTGAGACTAAGACTAAGTCCAAGACTAGACTATCTAGCATCCTTGAGGAAGGAAATATCTAAGGCATTAGTACAAGGATAGAAAACACCGACAAATCATATGCAGCACCTCATTGGTATAGTTCAAAGAACAGAGGCAGCAATAAAAGATAGTAAGAATTTTATGGAAAGCATAAATTTGGTTTTGGTGGATCTTTTTCAAATTGTAACCACCCAGTTACAAGGTTGAGATAGAAAAACTACAACTCTATTGACACCTTGACAACCTTTGTCATTGATGCCAAAGGGGGAGTAGTAGTATAAGAAAATAATCTACAAAAGACTTATCTACCTAGGGAGAGCTCATATATTTTTGGTACACATTTTTGGAAACAATTTTTGGATTACCAGTTTTGGATACACTTTTGAAATTTTCTCATGAGTGTTTCCATCAATGCCAAAGGGGGAGATTGTTGGCATATGCACACTCCAATGAGACATTGTAGGTGATTGAAGGTTTTTTCATTGATGGCAACCTTACAATCCTATGACACCAGAAAGACATTCCACTAGCACTAGCAAGATCAAACTCTACACCGACACTCAGTCTACTGGCACTGGTAGTGAAAGGAAGCATACCGACACAAAAGCCGATAGGAATTTTGTTGTAATATATTTTGTTTATTATTGTAAAATCTTTATAAGCCAACTTGGCAACATTGTAAAATGACTCATATATATAAGAGATCATTATTGAAGGATGAAGAAACATAATTAGGTGAAATAGGGCAAACCTATTATGCAAATCATAGGTTAATGGTTTATGTAAGAAGCAGAGTAGAAACCAATAATGGATCTAGCATTATAGATGCTATTCTGAAGTAGTACAAGACATTGGATTTATATAATCCATTTTGTAACTTAGTGAGACTTCCCTATTAAGCAGTGAGCTCTAGGCACTTCGCCTTCCTGCATGTGCAGGCCCCTCTTGTAGCAGTAATATTCTCTTATTGGCCAGTAAGTGAATATTGTGGGTCACAAATCCCACCGAGGTTTTTCCCACACTGGGTTTGCTTGTTAAATCTTTGTGTTATGGTGTGTTTTTCATGTGGTTGTTTGTATCTTTGTTTATTGCATTACTTTCTGCTTACCAGTATACTGTTCTAATATGTTCTACATGTTTTAAGTTAAGAAATCTAATATACTGGTTAGATACTAGTTCACCCCCCCCCTCTTAGTATCTGTGGGAATCCTAACAGCCCCAAGATGGGAATGATATGCCCCCTTGAGAAATTGGATGAAAAATGTCTGAAAAGATCACAGACAATCTCCCGATAAGAAAGAAATGGTAGAATGGACTGACCAGATAGGATAGAGTGACAAAGTCATGAGATAAAAAGACTGAGTCGGGTGACTATGACTAGGGTAGTCTATAAGATAGACTATGAGGGAAAACATCCTCATTGTCAACAACACATTCAAGAGACTAGAGTGTAGAGAGAGCAAAGAGCAGGCAGTAATGATGGCATTGGTGCATAGATTTGATCGCATTTACTAATTTCAGAGGCCAACAGATGCAGGAGAGCTGGTAAGAATCACAATACCTCCTTGTACTTTGTTGCATTAATTGTTGTCATAAATTCATTTCAAGTAGGGTAATAAATGCACTTTAGGAAATGTCAAGCAGGGTAAAAATGTCAAGGCATGTCTCTGTTGGTGCCAGGCGCATTAGGGTAGGCTAGGCATGTCTGTGTTGGCGTGAGCGTGTCTATGTAGTTCAGGCATTTATGTCAGATGCGAGCACGTCTGTGTATTTCAGGCATGTTTATGCAAGACAACTACATTTTTTAAGTATGCAAGCCTGTTTGTGTCATGAATGTGCATTTATGTCTTCAAGCTCAAATCAGTAGTTCTATGATAAACATACATTGTCCATTGGATAAGTTTCTAAGAAGATACACTCACGAAGGTCCTCTAGGGAAGACTAGGATAGAAGATAGGGCTAGGATTGACAATTTTGGGATAGAACATATGTTGCCAATCAGGAAACTACTCAAGAGGATACACTCAAGCAGAGGCCCTAGGATATGATAGATCGAGGCCCTTTGTGATGAACAAGGAGTACTAAAGAAAGTGACAATTCTATGATAGAACATACATTGTCAATTGGATTAGACTGAAATTGACAATTTTGTGATAGAACATATGTTGTCAATTGTATAAGATACTCAAGAGGATACACTCAAGTAGGTTCTCTAAAAGATAGGATCACAACAGCACTTTGTGATGAATAGGGAATGCTACTAGGATAAAAAAGTAGTACTTTGTGATGAATAGGGAGTACCAAAAAGAGTAGCACTTTGTGATGAATAGGGAATGCTACTATGATAAAAGAGCAGTACTTTGTGATGAAAAAGGAGTACTACTAGGATAAGAAGCAGGACTTTGTGATGAACATGGAGTATGAAAAAGAGCAGCACTTTGTGATGAACAGAGAATGCTACTAGTACAAAAAGAAGTACTTTGTGATGAACAGGGAGTACCACTAGGATTGACACAATTGATTTGTTTGACTGGAGGAGGACCTACCGATGCTAGAGAGATTCCCTTTTACTCAGAGTTTATGACCATAGCTGACACTCAAGGATAGAGTAGCAGTTCAGGCTATGGGTTGATAACTAAATGATGAAAAGTGAGTACCAAATTGGTACTGAGAGGGGGGGGTGAATCAATATAGGCACAAAAACTTTTCCTTTACCGGTTTGATTGCAGACTAAAAAATACTGGCAATCCTTAACAATGGTCCAAATCAGATTACTACTGTTTAAACACAGTGCAACTTTGAAAGACATGAATTGGTCAATCTTCTTAACTTTTCATACAACCTACTCCCTCATATCCACTTTGTTCTTATGTATAAACAAATAATCTATCATGAGAGATACAATAACTAGATAGATCAACATGATTCACTGCTTAACAGAAAACAACAAAGAATCACATGAAAAAGACATCACATATGACACATATTTTTCACGTGGAAACCCAACTAGGAAAAAACCATGGTGGGGATGAATACCCATAAGCTATTTTGAACTCTTTAGAAGTTTACTCTATTAGAAGTCTAGTCCCATTAAAGACTGCTACAATAGGTTCTTTTAGGAACCGATCTTGTTAGGGATCACCTTGTTAAAGGATGGCTAGAATACCTGGTTAAGGATTAAACCCTATTAGAGGTTACCTTGTTAGAGGATTTTATGAACTCAATGGCTTTGAGTCACCCTATTAAAGGATTTAGAGCAAGCTGGTTAAAGCTACCCGGTTAAGGGATTTTTCAACTATTGAAGTAGTTAGAGATCAACAAGTATTACAATGATCTGGTAATAGCACTCAATTCTAGTGTAGATCCACTTTAGTTCCTTCCTTCTGCACACACACTATGCAGGTATCAATCCTCTCAACTGGTGGGGTAAGAATCACGTATCTTTGCACATAGATACACACACAACATTTTCCAACAACCTCAACATGAGAAACCATATTGACCTTATAAGAAACTGATAGGTTAGTAGCATAAACCCTAAACCCTAAATGCTTAGGTTGAGAAATTTAGTTGGTTCAATCCTAACCATTGAACACTTTGCATTTGAATACAACGGTCTTGAACAGATCTCAAGATATTCTCCATCATTCATTCTTCACTGCTTCTAGGAGGTGATAACCCATCATGCATTCTCCACCATTTGCAGAGACTTCGCACATTCCTGAGGTATATAGGATCAATTTCCTTCATGCAAGATCTTTCATGTGCATGAGGATGACATGGCAACATGATATAATCTCCATAATGCTAACTCATCACAAAGGCTCGAATCAATTCAACCAGAAACCCTGAAGCTGAGACTACCAACTGGTAGTCATGCCATATGAACCCTAGATACAAAACATTCTTTATACTAGTTCTCATTTTGACATACCAGTTTTGGTTCACAACATCATACCGGTTCACTTGGAAAAGCATACCACTTCACCTTTTTTCACATATGCCAGTTCAGTCTTCATCATGTTACTGGTTCACTCTTTATCATATTACCAGTTCTCTTTCAACATATTGACATCAATGACAACACAATATCATCATGTCAACATATTCTCCTTAATATTGATGGCAATATGCAAAGGTATCTCTCTTTCTTCATCACATCTTCTCCTTAATATTGTAGATATCCTTTCCACTTCACATCTTCTCTCCCTGTGACAATAATGCCAAAGTGGAGGCACAATCTTCCTTGTTCCACTATGCTACTCCCTTTGAGGAGTAGCATCCTTCAACACATCAATCCTAAGAGGATATAGCAAAGTAAGATCTGACTGATGTGGAGCACAAACCTTTAGATTACCTCTTGAAGGGGAAACACCCCTAACTCACCTCTTAGATAGGTAAAAGTAGCCTTTGGTAGAGGCTTGATGAATATTTTTGCTAACTTCTCTTTACTAGAAACATGTTCCAATACCACCTCTTTGTTCTGAACCTTTTCCCTCAAGAAATGATACTTGAGTTCAAAGTGCTTGGTTCTAGCATGTAAAATTGGATTCTTGGAAATGTTAATTGCACTTGTATTGTCACAAAATATACTTACCAATTCAGATACAAAGAACTTTGAAGCCATTCAATACATTCTTCATCCACATAGTCTAGGTACAGTTCATAAAAGTTGCAATATAGTCCACTTCTATTGTAGACTGAGAGATACAACTCTACTTTTTAATCATCCATGAGACCAATCTCCCACTGAGAAAGAATGTACCACTGGTTGTGCTCTTCTGGTCATCTACATTACCAACCCAATCAGCATCTGTGAACACTTTCAGGTTGAAATCATTATTGTATGGATACCATAACCCATAGTCAATAGTTCCCTTCAAATATCTAAGAATCTGCTTGACTGCTACCATGTGGGATTTTCTTGGGCTTTGTTGAAACCGAGTGGTAATATCCACTGCATATGCAATGTCTGGTCTGCTATGCACTACATACTATAACTTACCAATCATTGATCAGTACTCCTTCTCATTTACCAATGCTGAGTCATCCTCTTTTCATAGTTTAAAATTGGTCACAATTGGTGTACCAACTAGTTTACTATATTCCATGCCAAAGGTCTTCAAAACCTCTTTGACATACTTGGACTAAGTAATAAAGATTCAATTTTTCATTTGCTAAGTCTGCAATCCAATGAAGAGCTTAATTTCCCCTATGAGTGACATTTCAAACTCCTTTTTCTTCTTATCTACAAAGTCATGACTCATCCTGTCATCTCCACCAAAGATTATGTCATCAAAAAATACTTTGCAGATTAGAATCTGATCTCCTTCTGATTTCAAGTAGATATTGCTATCTTCACTTGTTCTTTCAAATCCTATCTTCACAAGATAAGAGTGCAAGCATTCATACCATGCTCTTGGTACCTGCTTCAGTCCATATAAGGCTTTATGTAGTATACACACCATGTCATTGTCTTTTGATAGGGAAAACCCATCTGGTTGCTCTATATACACTTCCTCTTCAAGTATTCCATTTAAAAATGCAGATTTTACATCCATTTTGTATACCTTCAATCCTTTAAAAGTTGCATATGCAAGAAGCATACAAACTCCTTCCAATCTTGCTACAGGAACAAAGGTTTCACCATAGTCTTCTCCTTCTTCTTAGGCATATCCTCTACATACTATTCTGGCTTTGTTCCTTACCACTATGCCATCCTCATTTAGCTTATTTCTAAAAACCCATTTGGTTCCAATGACATTTTTATGCTCTAGTTTGGGTACCAAAGACCATGTACCATTCTTTTCTATTTGGTCAAGTTCCTCCTACATTGCCTTGATCCAGTCTTCATCTTTATGTGCCTCTTTGAATTATTTAGGTTCAAACTCAAAGATCGTACATGCACTTTCTCTGACATTTCTTCTTGTAAGAATTTTTGCATCTTTGTCTCCTATCATCTGCTTTGGATCATAATTGAGTTTGACATACCTAGGTATGTTCTTAACAACTTCCTCTTGCTTTTCTTCATCATCCTGATCTTCATCAGCATCAACATCTACCGGTGTAGGAGCACAATTACTGGTACTAAGTTGATTAGCAACCAGTTCCAAGAAGGTTACTACCGGTTCATCTCCAACATGCTCTCTATCAATTTAATCTGATTTTTCAAAGTTTTCATCAACCCTAACATTGATGATTTCAACAATTCTTTGATTCCTATTGTTGAAACATTTGAGAGCTTTGCTCTTAGTGGAATACCCTAGGAATATTCCCTCATCACATTTAGCATCAAAATTGCTCTGATGTTCACTCCTCTTGATATAAAATTTACTACCAAACACTCTAAAGTAGCTTACCACTAGTGTCTTACTGGTCCATTACTCATAAGGAGTCTTATCTTTTCCCTTTTTGATGAGTACCCGGCTCATTGTGTAGACTGTAGTGCTCACCGCTTCTCTCCAAAAGGTGTGAGGGACATTTCCTTGGATCAACATAGTTCGAGCCGCTTCAACCACAATCTAGTTGTTTCTCTCTGCTAGGCCATTCTAGTGTGGAGTCTGAGGGCCAGATAGTTACCTCTTGATGTCATTCTCTTCACAATATTTGTTGAATTCACTGCAAGTGAATTCCCCTCCCTGATCAGTTCTAAGGAATTTGATTCTTCTACCACTTCCCTTTTCTACCAGTGCTCTGAAAGCTTTAAACTTTCCAAAGGCTTCAGACTTATTCTTCAAGAATGTGACCCACATCATTCTTGAGAAATCATTTGTAAGAATAATAAAATACCTATCTCCTTGCACACTCCTAGTTTTCATAGGACCACACAAATCAGTATGCACAAGATCAAGTAAGTTGTCAGCAGTGAAAGATTTACAATTTGAATGTTGAGGAAGACATTTTCCCCTGTTGACATTCTTTGGACAAAGGATTTTTCAATTTTCTTAGCATTGACAGTCCTCTAACTACCTTGATCTTACTGGCCTTTACTATGTTATCAAAGTTTACATGGTAGAGTCTCCTATGCCATATCCAACTATAATCAAATTTAGCCATAAGACATGTACTTATATTTGCATTCATCTAAAATAAGTTACCTTTGGTCTGCATACCAATGGCCATCGGTTCACCATTGTTTCCTTTGATTTTGCAGACTCTATTTTGAATTCCAGAGTGAGTCCACTGTCATACAGCTAGGCAACACTCAATAGATTGTGTCTGAGACCTTCCACCCAATACACATTGTCAGCACTGCTCTTTCCATTTAGAGAGATGGACCCTCTGCCTTTGACCATACACGGTGCATCATTAGCAAAATGAACCACACCACCATCATACTCTTCCAGGGATATAAACTTTCTCCAGTCACCTGTCATATGGTGAGAGAAACCACTGTCAATAATCCACTCATTGGAATTATCAAAGTGAGAGACAAGAGCCTTCTTGTCTAACACATCATCCTTGATTGAAACAAACATAATATCTTCATTTTCTTCATCTTCTGATTCCTCATCCGTGACACCTTCATCAACTGCTATAAAATAGTTTCTCCGGTTGCCTCCTTTGAATTTCTTGAACCTTTTCAGTTTGTCCTTGCTATCACCATTAGGACAGTTTATAGCAATGTGTCCTATCTAGTTACAAGAAAAGCATTTCAAAGGAAGCTTACCTCTATATTTGCTAGTTCCCTTAGGAAGTCTCTTGGCAAGAAGAGCTTCAAATTCCATCAGAATCTCCTCATCATCCATTTCTCTGCTCTATCTTGGTTCACTGCTAGTACTTGCTTCTTTTCCTTCTCTGGATGGTGTAGTAGATGCTCTAAAACCTAATTCAGTCTTTTGAACACTGCCATCAAAACTATTTAGCTCATAGGTTGTCAACTTTGCAATGATGGAGTCTAGGGATCCCTTAGTCTTGTCTATTGATCTCAACTCCTGAATAATAGCAACCCTTATTGCATAGACCGATAATAAGGATCTCAAAACTTTGCTGACAATAGTGGAATCTTCCATTTTACCACCTGCACTCTTGATATCTCCCACAATAGTTTTGATTCATCTTCCATATTGTTGAATGGTCTCACTTTCAACCATTCGCATGTTTTCAAACTTCCCTCTAAGGCTTTCTTCCTTAGCTTGTTTTACATGCTCATCACCGCCATAGATATTCTTAAGAGTATCCCATGCTTCTTTGGGATTGTCTTTATCCTAGACATCAATAAACTCAATGTCAAATAAGATACTAATTAGGGCTTCCATCACTTGCCCATTCTCTTGAATCTCTCTCTTTTGGTCATCAGTGAGAGTATTGGTAGGGATAACATAAATGTTCTCAACATAGCTCCAATGTTGAGCACCCATGCTTCTGATGTATATCTTCATTCTGTCCTTCCATATTTTAAAGTTACCTCTATTCAACTTTGGACATTCCCTCTTCATCATTACAATAGGATCTTTCCCTCAAGCAGTTAAACTTACAACACAAAGGACTTGGAGGATGCTCTGACATCAATTGATAACTCAATGATGAAAATTGAGTACCAAACTGGTACTAAGAGGGGTGGGGTGAATCAGTACAAGCACAAAAACTTTTCCTTTACCGGTTTGATTGTAGACTAAAAACTACTGGCAATCCTTAACACCAGTACAAATCAAATTACTACTAGTTAAAAACAGTGCAACAATGAAAGACATGAACCGGTCAATCTTCTTAATTTTTCATACAACCTACTCCCTCATTTCCACTTTGTCCTTATGTATAAACAGATAATCTATCATTAGAGATACAATAACTAGCTAGATCAACATGATTCACTGCTTGGCAGAAAACAACAAAGCATCACATGAAAAAGACATCACATATGACACACATTTTTCATGTGGAAACCCTACTAGGAAAAAACCACGATGGGGATGAATACCAACAAGCTATTTTGAACTCTTTATAAGTCTGCTCTGTTAGAAGCTTGGTCTAGTTAAAGACTGTTACAAAAGGTTGTATTAGGAACCGAACCTATTAGGGATCACCCGATTAAGGGATGGATAGAATACCCGGTTAAGGATTAAACCCTATTAGAGGTTACCTTGTTAGAGGATTTTATGAACTTAATGGCTTTGATTCACCCTGTTAAAGGATTTACTGCAAGCTAGTTAAAGCTACCCGATTAAGGGATTTTCCAACTATTGAAGTAGTTAAAGATCAACATGTATTACAATGATCTAGTAATAGCACTCAATGCCAGTGCAGATCCGCTTTAGTTCCTTCCTTTTGCACACACACTATGTAGGTATCAAACCTCTCAACTGGTCTAGCAAGAATCACGTATCTTTGCACATAGATACACACACAACATTTGCCAACAACCTCAGCATGAGACACCATATTGACCTTATAGGAAATAGATAGGTTGGTAGCATAAACCCTAAACCCTAAACACTTAGGTTGAGAAATTTAGTTAGTTCAATCTTGACCATTGAACACTTTGCATTTGAATACAATGGTCTTGAATAGATCTCAAGACATTCTCCATCATTTGTTCTTCACTGCATCTTGGAGGTGATAACCCATCATGCAATCTCCACCAATTGCAGAGACTTCACACATTCCTAAGGTAGATAGGATCAATCTCCTTTATGCAAGATCCTTCACGTGCATGAGGCTGATGTGGCAACATGATCTAATCTCCATTATAATGCAAACTCATCATACAGGCTTGAAACACCTCAACTAGAAACCCTAAAGCTAAGACTACCAATCGGTAGTCATGCCATATGAACCCTAGATACAAAACATTCCTTATATCGGTTCTCATTCTGACATACCAGTTCTGGTTCACAACATCATACCAGTTCATTTGGATAAGCATACTGCTTCACCCTTTTTCACATATGTTGGTTTACTCTTCATCATGTTACCAGTTCACTCTTCATCATATTACCGGTTCTCTTTCAACATATGGACAACAATGACAACACAATATCATCATGTCAACATATTCTGCATATATGCCAACTTGCGATACATTCTATATGTGACTGAGTTTTAGGTGAACATGGGATTGCTGACTGATTTAGCTAAGAGATGACACTCAGAGACTTGCACGTTTCATTTTCCAATGGGTGAGATGACAGTCACCTTGGAGGATGTATACAAAATACTAATTGATGGGGAGTTAGTTCCTTATGATCGAGAGGTAGACATGGATGCACTGAGATGACTATTTCAGGATCCAGGATTAGAGATGAGAGCTAGACATGTGGCTTGGGATACCATGACATAGACAAGATTGCAACTGCCAGCGGTACTTGCAGGAGTGATCAGTGGATTCCTATGTCTGGATAGGGTGACATGAGGGCTGGTTATGGGATGGGGGAGGACTTTGGAGACATTGGTGACAAATCACACAAGGTTTGCATGGGGGTCGTGTCTGCTAGCACACTTGTACTATGAGTTGCATCAGTTTGTGTATCATGGATCAGCAAGATTGGGATGTGGGGTGACACTGTTGAAGGTATGGGCATATGAGCATCTACTGGTTACATGGCCAATACATTTTAGGGGTAGAGGACATTGGCATATCTATGTACATCTATATGATATGATTATATCACAACCATAGATTGGGATATTGGAGTATTGGTGCCGTGTTATCGATGAGATAGAAAGTGTGGTATAGAGGCCTTATACTACAAGGAGTCAGAGGATGATGCAGTGGAGCTTCTGTATGTATTTAGGAGTAGGTATCTGATTGGTTGGACACCATATGTAATTGACAATTAGTTGATAGATAGGGTATGCAGGTAGTTTGGCAGGATACAATGGAGGCCACAGGGGTCAATGATGTATGCACGCATGGGGAGGGATCAACTGCATTTGGGTTCATTATTGTCTTATGAATAGGAAGTGACACAACTGGTAGAGATGGTTCCCATGCCTTGGAATATATGGGCCAATGTAGAGGATGCAGGTATGGATGCAGAGTACACTACATATTGGGTAGAGCATCCATTTCCATGACTGACAGATCCAGGGGAGCCAATAGAGGGAGACGGTGGAGGTGATGGAGATGATAGTGGGCATGGTAGAGGTAGAGGTTGATGATGAAGGTGGGGTGCAATGGCAAAGAAGAGAGTGGATCCAAGGAGAGAGGGTGGAGAGGAGAGACTAGCTTAGCAGGCTCATGTGGTGAGGGGTAAAGGTGGATTGCCACTATAGGTGCCAATAGCACAAGTTCCTAGATAGGTACAAGGATGGGGATAGGGATAGGGATAGGAGTAGCCATAGGAGTAGCCACATAGATAGGGATAGGAGTAGCCACACAGATAGGGGCAGGGGGGTGAGGAGGAGGATGAGTTACTATCCTTGAGGGAGATCTGCCAGGGACAGGCAGATAAGATCCAAGATCTGGAGAGGGAGATAGCTAGACTTAGGAGACAACTGAGGGACACTAAATGGGAGATGGATCAAGCTATTCAATGCTATACAGAGGCTAAGACAACACTGAGGGTAGGGAGGAAGGAAATAGAGGACACTAGAGCTAGATATGCCTATGTTCTATGGGCAAGAGAGGAGATAGCTTACTGGTGGGACCTATACTATGGAGTGGTACCACTAGATTAGCGGGTGAGGAGCTTCCAGAGACCATTATGGACTACAACAACCACTTGAGGGAGACTTAGGAGATAAGAATCTAGTGGTGGGGTCATGGGTCCTCCACCACCACCAGATAGAGGGAGTAGGAGAGATGATCATGGGGCAGGTCCTTCTAGCGCTTAGACTCTACTGAGGCTAGCCAACTCTAAGGGAGGGAGTTCAACATAGCCTTAGAGGGCTTCCTATGTATTAGTTTTGTACCATTTTGTATGATGACACCTTCAGGAGATTGTAGCCATATGATTTTCACATAATTGTATCATGATAGTTATGATTTTGAGATATATATAGGAGATGATTCATCTTTGCAGCAACTATATGCATGTGTACCTATGTGATGTTGCTTCTATGTTTTATGATGTATATGATATGGATGGAAATATGTACATGAGGAGATGCAATATTTTTTTTGTTCTTTTATGTTTTATATGTTATGCAAATGTGAATGTAAATATATGAAATGTAGATGAATATGATAATGCTAATGACTATTTACATAATCAGAATGTAAAAATGTGCTAACATGTGTTGTGTGCAAGATGTGATGCAATTGTGATATCTATATGTATGTATGAAATGCAAATATGTGGTAATGCAAGTGCAAATTACATGAAATGCAAATATTTTTGGTGTCTCATTATACTGAGTCATGTGATAGCAGGCTACACAGACTCGGGAAGGATGATGCAGGTCAATTAAGAAAGGGGGATGCAAGATAGAAGATATGGAAGTGAAAGAACTTCTTGTGCTATTATCATCATTGAGCTTTATTATGGCAAGTAGGTTGTGATAATCTAGACATAGGTTCGATCTAGAAAGTCATTGTAACCTTTTGAATGGAGATAAGATAGTAGCAAACAATGAATGCCCCAGTTCATACTAGACTCATAGTGTCCTCATATCCTTAGACAAGTCATAGCATTACTAAGAGACAATCCACAGATAGCAAAGAAAAATAGGTGATGATACCCCATCCTCGTCTTTCTAGTCAAAGACATCCTAGAGATAGAATCTCTAGTCAGAGACATCCTGAAAAAGATAAAAAACATGTCACCGAAAGATAAAATCAAAAGATAACCAAGAATAGACATCAACATCCACTATAGTCCTCAAGTTTAGTGTTTCTTGTCACTTGTATAAATCTATTTGATTGTGGTCACAATATTTTCATTCACAAAAGGATAGATAGAACTGAACCATAATGTTGTCTGAGTCTATTGAAAGGTTTGATTTGTCCAAGCCCATTGTTGGTGCTATGTCTTATCTAAAATTGACTAAATCTATGAAACTGATACTTTATTGTGGAGAAGATGAAACTTTATTGTGAACTGGCGATGCAAATGTTGCTTTACTATGGATTGTGCATGGATAGAATGAAGAAAATTGGAAGAAACTGTACTCCTCAAAATGTGTGATGCTCTTAGTTCCAAACCCATCATTAGATGTAGGATTTGCCTTAGCCACATATAGGAGCTGATTTATTATGGACGGAAAAGGGGAAAAGGAGGGATGATTATGAATGGCTAACCAATCTTGGGTAGATTAATAACAAACCATGATGAGAATGAGGAAGTTTATAATTAATGGATAGGTTGTGAGTGTGTGCATAGTGAAAGGATGAAACAAAATCCTAAAGGAGGGAGGAGGAATGTCTCTACACATGATGTCGGTGACCCAGTTTTCACCATGGTACTTGCCTAGGGCGCCACCAAAGTGGTTTTCACCATTGGATGAAATGTTTTTCTTTACTTTTTTAATTTTTCAAATTTTTTATGTCACAAGGTGCCCATTTGCTAGGATTTCACCAAGTAATGATTTTTTTTATGTTTATGATTTTTTTGTATTTTTTTTATTTTTTATTTTTTTGCATTTTTTGAATTTTGGAATTTTTTGTATTTTTAAAATTTTTTGATACTCTAAAGATCTATGTGTAAAACCTGCGAAGGTGCATGCTATTGATAGGATTCTCTAAAGGTTTTCCATCTGGATTTTAGAGCTGATATGCACTAGATCCATAGGTTGTTGTAATGATATAAGGACCAAGCCAATTTGGTTCAAACTTGCCCTTATTCTCTCCGTCTTGCTGATTTTTAGGATTTTCCTTGAGAACTAAGTCACCCACCTCAAATGTACAGGGCTTCACTTTATGATTCTAAGTACAACTCATTCATTGTTTCTAAGCCTTGAGATGATTAAATGCAGTTTGTATTCGTTCATCCAGTAGTTCTAGTTTTTGCAAGCGAGAGACCCTATAGTCTTTATCACTAATAATGTTTTGCAAAGAGACTCGTAAAGATTTTAAGTTGACCTCAATAGGAAAGATAGCTTTAGAGCCATAGAAAAGTGAATAAGGTGTGGCTTCTGTAGGTGTGTGATAAGCCCAAAGTGCAGGATTAAGTTGGATATGTCAATTGTGGCAAACATCATCGACTATCTTTTTTAGGATTTTAAGAATGGTTTTATTAGATGCCTCATATTTATCATTAGCTTGGGTTTAATAGTGTAGCATCCTAAAATTGTGACACTTGCAATTTCGACCGCATTTCGGTCTTCACGATGGTGACGCAACACCGAACCTGAATGGAGACCCCGAAACTTGTCCACGACATCAAAAACTGCATTTTCTTGCACCCTGGCCTGATCCTCCTTGCACCCTGCTGTCTCGGGAGGTGGGACCAGAGCGCCCAGCACCTTGGTCCTTTAGGACCAGGGCGCCCAGTGCCCTGGTCCCCCAGGACCATGGCGCCCAGTGCCCTGGTCCCTGGCCCTATTTTTGGGCTCGGTCTCCTATGGGGCTTCGGGTCTTTATGTTTTCAAATTGGAAAATAACATTTCCTAGTCGGCCTAAGGTCAAGAAAATCAGTCTTTTAACCCTAATTGGCAAGTATATAAACTACATTTTCCTCTCTCATTTGGATAGAGGGAAAAAAGGTGGAAACGATATTCAAGCATTCAAATATTCAAACATTCAAGCATTCAAGCATTCAAGCATTCCTTCAAGCAATTGATCATTCTAAGTTTCCATTCAAGGCTAAGTGTTGCATTCAAGACAAGGATTCAACCATTGAAGAGGAGATCACATACTACAACATACAACATACAACATACAACAACATCTACACCTTCGCATGTAAGAATACAAACATTCTTACAACAAGGTACTAGTACTTGTTTTACAATCATTTACATTTACAGCATTTCTCATTTCTTGGTTAATTCCAAAACCGGGGTTTGACCTAAGGGCAAACCCCTAATCCCTAACCCCCCAATCATCTTCACTTTTCTGTGTGTAGGTTGCAGGTATGCGGCTGAAATTGAAGATCTAGAATCCTTGTGCAGAGACGAACAGATCCCCATTCGTTTCGTGGATTTTTCGCCGGACCGTGTGCACGCCGGGCACCATCGTCCCGTCAACTTTTGCTCAAATTTGCAGGACAGCACCATCTCAACATTTTACTGCTAATTCCAGGTTCGTAGCTTCATCCTATATCCCTATCTCAGTTTATAAGCGAATCTTTCTCACTTTCTATGCATTCCTAGCTTAATCATTCTATCTACATTCTTTACAAAAGAGGGTGGCCTTGCTGTCTTAACCCTTGAAACTAATTTAGAATCCAATCTTGCATTGTGTGGGATTGGATCTTGTGGGTTTCAACCCCTCTTTTGAATGTAAAGTCCCCCCTAAGTGAAAACCGTCAATCCTAGTAACCTCCTTTCTCTCTCCTTGGAGTTGGAAGAGGGGAGAGCAACTAGGGTTTGATTTTCCGCTTTACATTTTGGTGAACCAGATGTGAACATCCTTTCTGATTATTCATGGTTAGATCTGAAAATTGGATGCCTTGATTACATTTCCATGTTTGATCTTTTTGCAAATTTTAGAGGTTGATTGCATAAAAACCCTAAAATTTTCTTTTTAGTAATTGAGCTTGTGAAATGTCTAATTGTTAATGCTTGTTTTAGATCTGCCCTTCTATTGCAAATTATCAATTCATATTTGTGCTTTAATTCTGAAAATTAAGTGGTTAAGTGTCAAAACCCTAATTTTTGAAACCCTCTTGATTCAACCTTTGTCTGACAATTTCACCGATCAAAACATCTCCAAATCAACTGTAACTTTGAATTCCGCAACAAAATCATAATATCTTTCATCCCTGAAAATTTGGAAAAAAGTTTCGAGGACCGTGTGCACTCCGAGCGCCATCGTCCCCGACATTTTTTGTGACATTTCGGGAGTTAGATCTTACTGTACTTTTCTGCTAAAATCCAGAATTTTGGCTGATTTTATCAATTCTAACACTTTCAAAATTAAGGTCAAAGTTTGTCCTGTGATTGCTTTGATTAAGGCTTCTAATCATTCAAAAATTGTTGAAATTGAAATTTTGTGTCAAAATTGTGTTCTTACTGTCCTAAATCTGAAAAGTGTGTTGCATTCATTCAAAATTTCAGTACTTTATTCAAATTCTTGCAATTTGTGACTTTTGAAATTAAGTGCCTAATTACAATAACCTTGATTTCCACTTTCAAAATTGAATTTTGCGTGAAATTGAGTCAACTTTTAAATTTCAAAACTTGCATTGCTTTTGTTATTCCCTCTAAAATCATAAAATTCAAAATTTTAGTTTCCCTCTCTTTTTCAAAATTCAAATTTTGCATTTTTCGACAATCTTGGTAGGGTTCAATTTTGAGATTGCAACTTTAATTTGGCCTATCTACAGATCATAAAATCACTCAATTTTTTCAGATTAGCTTTAAAATCATCATAACTTTCATCCTTGCAAATTTCAAAAAAAGTTGCGAGGACCGTGTGCACTCCGAGCGCCACAGTCCATGACATTTTTTCTGAAATTTCAGGAGATTGTCGTGATTGCATTCAACAACTTAAATCTAGAAGATTGGTTGATTTTACTAAAATTTGCTACCTTTAAAATTTAAAATCTTCTCTCCCTCTCTAGTGCATGAGTTTTACAACAATAAGCCCTACTTACACTATTCCCGTTAGACGAAGTCATAGAATTAAGTCTTTCCAAGGTTTAATTACCGAGGAAATGGAACCTAATTTGAATAGCCTTTTTAACGAGGACATGGGTAATTCCTCTAATCCTCCTAATGATGAAGAAGCTCTCCATGAGGTTTTTGTAGAACAACTTGCAAAATTGGATAACCAATTTGACAATTTCTCACAATGGATGTCTCAAGAATACCTCGATAGTCAAGCTCTTCCTTTAATTGAGGGTCTAAAACATATGCTTCAAAGTGATAATAATGGAATTGATATTTTGCATGGTATTGCACACATTGTGGATTTGAATGTGATGCCTATGAAGAGTTGTGCTAAAACTTTAGGTTATACACAACCTCCTACTCAAGTCAATCATTCTATTCCTTTGACAACTTCTATTGCTAGCATACCTACTTTTACATCAAACATAATGACTACTTCAATACAAGACATTCCTCCTATGATCACCAGTCATGGGGGCAATCCTTCCTCTTCAATTAATTCACTTTCTTCATTTAATCCAACTTCTTCATTCATTCCTTCAATGAGTGTCCCTATTACATCTCCACAACTGAACATGACGCAAGGGGGCAATTCATTCAACCATTCCATTCCTCCTTGTAGTGTTCCTCCTTTCCAATCCTCTCCTATGATTAACTATCATAGTGTCCCGCCACCTTACTCTTTACCTTCTTTCAATAACATAACACCTCCATCTCAATCTAACACATCTAATATGAATTCTTCGACTGAAGCGACCATTAACAATCTTGCACAAACTTTCTCTTCTTTACAACAACAAATTGCCTCTATGAATCAATCTAAGTTTAGTGTGCCCACATTTGATGTTGCGAGCCCACTTTCTCTTGACATTGTTCGAGCTATTCCTCCTAAACATGTTGAAATCATGCATTTGGAGCTTTATAATGGTAAAGGAGATCCTCTAACACATGTTAAGACTTTTCAAACAATATGTACCGATTTTACTTATGACCAAAGGTTGCTTGCAAAATTGTTTACTAGAACATTAAGAGACAAAGCCCTACAATGGTATTGCTCGTTGCCTTCTTATTCTATTACTTCTTTCAAACTACTTGCAAATGCTTTCATTCAACAATTTCAAAACAACATAAGTCCTAAAGTTACTTTGATTGATTTAATGCATTGTAAAAAAGGTGTTAAAGAAAAAGTGACTGATTTCATTGGTAGATATAAGCATTTGTATGCTCAAATTTCTTTTCTAGTGCCTAACAATGATATTCAAAGAATCTTTATTTCTAATTTACAAAAATATATTCGAGACAAACTTATGTTTTCTGAGTTTACTTCTTTCCAACAGTTGTGTGCAACTCTTCACAATTATCAACTGACTGTGAGTCAAATGGAACAATCACATCCTATGGCTCCGAGTGATAAGGGTGATAGTAGTCAACAACCATTTGGAAAGTTTAAACCGAACAGAGCTTCCATCAAATTCAATGAAAACATCATCAACAACAATGTGAATGCAACATCAGGTGTGCCTCCTATTTCTAAGTTTTTCAAGAAAGAAAGAAAGTTTACTCCTTTGAATGAATCATTGCATAGTATTATGAATAAGTTATTGGAACAAAATGTGCTTACTCTTCCTCCTGTAAGGCAAATTGATCCTGCAAAGATTAATTCACCTTATTTTGATAACAAATCTTTTTGTCAATTTCATCGTCAACCTGGGCATGATACTGAAAAATGTTTTGCTTTAAAGGGTAAAATTCAAGATTTGATTGATAATAACACTATCTCTATTTCTGGAGTGAATGATAAAGGCAACACATCCGTAGCTCCTCCTAACCAAAATCTTCAGATTTTTACTAATCCATTACCTTCTCATACCTCTAATGCGATTGAGATTAATGATTCCTCTTTCTCATCTGATGGTCTTGTGTCTATGACTCCGAATGTGATTAACTTTGTAGAGCAGCAAGAAAACCTTAAAGAACCTTCCATCACATTTGATTCTAGTGAAACTATCAGGGCACCTGATGGTCCTTTATACATAGTTGCAAAAGTCAAGAAAACACCCATCCGTGGAGTGCTTGTTGATCCTTCGTGCATGGTTAATGTTATTACTGAAGAATTTCTTTTTACTTTGCAATTGAATCAAGTGATCTATGACAAAACAGATGTGATTGTGAAATTATTTGATGCATTTTCTTCTCCTGCAATTGGTTCTATTACATTACCTATTGAGGTCCATAACAAATCCCTTGATGTGAACTTTGCTATTATTCCTTCATTTGAACAATTTCGTGTGAAGCTTGGCTATCCTTGGCTATCTTCCATGAAAGCTATTTCTTCTCCTATTCACAAGTGTTTGAAATTTCCCCATAATGGTGAAGTTGTTACTGTCAATCATAGTCTCTTTAAACCAGCTGAAAGAACTTCTAGTGTTCCTATTGATTATTTTTGGCCTAAACAATTCCAATCCCTTCCTCCGCGAAGTGATCATCTTTTCAAATCTTATCAAAAATGGAAAATAGATATGATATTATCTCTAAGTGAACCTAGAACACCCAAACTTGATATTCCTATCATTCTTGAGAAGGAAGTTCTTCCTTTGAAAGATAAAACTAATGTCTTTCCTCAAGAAGATTCCCAACCCGTTCCCATGGATGTGACTATGTCTATATCTAACAAACTTTCTAAAGGTAGACCTATACCTCCTCGTCATGATGGACTTGGTCTCCTTCCTAAACCAAAAATTCCTCCTTTATATGGAGCAGTTCCTCCTCCATCCTTTTATAGAGAGAAGAGACCTTCTTCTTCTCCTATTATCCAGCCTAAGAAACCACAACCTAAACACCCAAGTGATAAGGATGAGAACATTCCTCCTCCTCAATCTTCTCCACTTCCTATTAAGACTAGATGAAACCGTTTTTGCACGTGAACGCCGACGAAAGTGTCATCTTAGAGCTCAGGCAGCTGCTTCTCAAACTTTACAATCTCCAAAAACACCTTCAACAAGCATTATTCCATTTTCTCCAAAATCTCCTAAACATAAGATACATGATGATCTTGATCCTGTGCGCATCAAAGATCCTATTTTTATAAATCTTGATGATGATATAGATGAAAATGTTATTCATGATGAAAATGTTTCTTCTCTTCATTCTGATAGTGAATATGAACTTGTTGATGTCGATAACCATTTATCTAACGAATTTTCTAAAGCACTTATCCTAGCTCCTAGACAAGAACAACGTGTCTTGGAACATGAAAATAGCCCTTGTTTGGATCTTGTGATAGCTCCATCTACTGTGTTGGATGTTCCTCCTCTAGCGTGTTCCCTGCCTTCCAGAAACATTGATCAGCAAGATCGAGGGGTAGATGACGTGCTAGACTAGTTTCATTAGCATAGCAGATTCTCTCCTCCTCTCTTTTGTTACTTCTTCTATGTGTTATTCTCATTCTTCTATTTGTTGTCCTTAGTGTTGTCTACTTGAGGACGATGCAAAGCATTGAGATCTCTTTTGGTCTCTCTCATGTTGACTCAAAAGACACATGTGTTCCCTTCTTCTAGGTGACCTTCCTTGATTGGGGAATGAAGAACAATTATGCATACATACATATGATATACATGAATTATCATACAGCATACTGACCCCGAGGAAAGTGAAGTCACCTTGTGCTTTGTGTTTTGTGTCTATTATCCTTGGGTTTATCTCACACTTGGGGGCTAAATCTTTGTGATAATGTGCTCCTTTCCCTTCTCATTTCTTATGTGTATCACTACCTTAAAGCAATCACCCCCATTGAGGCATGTGCGATCGCTTTAATGTAGGGGGGCATACACCCCGTCTATCCCTTCAGGATACTTGAAAATTTCTTGGCAAACTTAGCTTTGCCTTGAAAATTTTTGGTATTTCTCTTGCATGACTCATAGTGAGGGAACCTTACTACTGACAGTCATGGTTCTCCCTCGTGATTTTCCCTTTTACTTTGTCAATCGAAGTTGTAAGATCCTTAGTCCACTGGGGGCTTGGTGTGTCCTACCTCCTTGACGTGGTGAAAATCTTTCAATGTTGTTTCCTTGTACTTTATCGGAAGTATGAGCATACGCTTATACTCCCGCTAAAGTGGGGGCTAAATGTAGCATCCTAAAATTGTGACACTTGCAATTTCAACCGCATTTCGGTTTTCATGATGGCGACGCAACACTGAACCTGAATGGAGACCCCAAAACTTGTCCACGACATCAAAAACTACTTTTTCTTGCAACCTGGCCTGATCCTCCTTGCACCCTGCTGTCTCGAGAGGTGGGACCAAAGTGCCCAGCACCCTGGTCCCCCAGGACCATGGCACCCAGCGCCCTAGTCCCTGGCCCTATTTTTGGGCCCGGTCTCCTATGGGGATTCAGGTCTTTATGTTTGCAAATTGGAAAATAACATTTCCCAGTCGGCCTAAGGTCGGGAAAATCAGTCTTTTAACCCTAATTGGCAAGTATATAAACTACATTTTCCTCTCTCATTTGGATAGAGGGAAAAAAGGTGGAAACGATATTCAAGCATTCAAACATTCAAACATTCAAGCATTCAAGCATTCAAGCATTCCTTCAAGCAATTGATCATTCTAAGTCTCCATTCAAGGCTAAGTGTTACATTCAAGACATGGATTCAACCATTGAAGAGGAGATCACATACTATAACATACAACATACAACATACAACATACAACAACATCTACACCTTCGCATGTAAGAATACAAACATTCTTACAACAAGGTACTAGTACTTGTTTTACAATCATTTACATTTACAACATTTCTCATTTCTTGGTTAATTTCAAAACCGGGGTTTGACCTAAGGGCAAACCCCTAATCCCTAACCCCCCAATCGTCTTCACTTTTCTGTGTGTAGGTTGCAGGTACGCGGCTGAAATTAAAGATCTCGAATCCTTGTGCAGAGACGAACAGATCCCCCTTCGTTTCACGGATTTTTCGGAGGACCGTGTGCACGCCGGGCACCATCATCCATTTAACTTTTTCTCAAATTTGCAGGATAGCGCCATCTCGACATTTTACTACTAATTCTAGGTCCGCAGCTTCATCCTATATCCCTATCTCAGTTTATAAGCGAATCTTTCTCACTTTCTATGCATTCCTAGCTTAATCATTCTATCTACATTCTTTACAAAAGAGGGTGGCCTTGTTGTCTTAACCCTTGAAACTCATTTAGAATCCAATCTTGCATTGTGTGGGATTGGATCTTGTGGGTTTCAACCCCTCTTTTGAATGTAAATTCTCCCCTAAGTGAAAACCGTCAATCCTAGTAACCTCCCTTCTCTCTCCTTGGAGTTGGAAGAGGGGAGAGCAACTAGGGTTCGATTTTCCGCTTTACAAATAGGGCATGGATAAACGATGGGTAATATGGAATAAATCACAAAGTTCACGAACATCTTGATTTTTAAAGGGATGTTTGTTATCGGTGACGATGGAAATAGGAATACCATACTAACAAATGATGTAGTTGATGTCATGAATGTAGCAATTTGTTTTCCACTTACTTGTGTTAGAGGCGCGAATTCAATCCATTTTTTGAAATACTCTATGATAATGATGATGAGTTTGTGGGCACTGGAAGAAGGAGGGTGAATCTTGCCTATGAGATCGAGTCCCCACTAACAAAAGGGCCAAGGAGTCACAATTGGTTGAAGTTCTTATGTTGGCACATGAATAAGGTCTCCATTAATTTGACATTGCTTACATTTCTTGACAAATTGATATGAGTCTTTTTCCATATTGGGCTAGTAATATCTAGTCCTAAAGAGTTTCTTGACTAAGGTAGGACCACTAGAATGTGGACCACATATCCCTTCATGAACTTTGTGTAATGCAATCTGAGCTTCATCCCTTTCTAAACATCCAAGAAGAGTGTCATCTAGAGCTTGACGGTATAAGATATTGGCTAAAATAATGTATCATGAAGATTGGTGAATGAAAGTATGATGTTGATTGTTGGATAAGTCAGGTGGAAGGGTAGTATTATGCAGGCATGTGAAAATGGAACTGTATAACTAGGAATTAGGACCAAAAATACAAATCATCTTAGTAGGAGTGATCTCATATGAGGGAACCAAAAGGTTATCCACTAAGAACTCATAGCAGGTTTAATTATGTGGTAGATATATCAGTGAAGCAATAGTAGCCATGGCATCTGTGGCTTGATTCTGCTCTCTTGGTATCTGCTCAAAGGTTGACTTCATAAAATGTTGTTTCAGGTCATCCACCATTTTTCTATAAGGTATTAATTTTCCATCTTTTGTTTGGTAGTCATCAATTGCTTGATGAAGTACAAGTTTAGAGCCCAAAAACATGAAGTTCTCAGATCTTCCACCGAACTGCAATGCGTAATCTAGTTGTTAACATGTCGTATTCTTCTATGTTATTAGTGCAAGGAAATAATAATTGATATGATTTTGGTATGGAATATCCTTGAGGCGTGATGAAAAGCATGCCAACACCTATACCATGTTGTGTGTCTGAGCCATCAAAGTATAGTTGCCAAGGCTTCATGTGTGATACCATCAAAATGGATTCATCTGGAAATTCTGAAGTTAGAGGAGCATCATCTATCATGGGAGCATCTACTAACTGATCTATGATAGCTTGTCCTTTTATTTCTTTTATGTCCACATATTCAATGTAGAATTCACTCAAGAGAATCACCCATTTAGCTAGCTGACCAGTAAGCATTGCTTTATTGAGAAGGTACTTCAATGGATCGATCCTTGCAACCAGCTTAGTTTTATGAGTTAGCATGTAGTGACCTAATTTTTACGAAGTGAAGACCACATCGAGACATGCATGCTCAATTGGTGTGTATTTTAGCTCATAGCCTACAAAAGTACAATTGATGTAGTAGACTGCCTTTTCTTTTCCCTCAGCATCTTGTTACGCTAAGAGTGCCCCCAGTGTTGTTGATGTAGATGATATGTAAAGTAATAATGGTTGTTCTGAAAGTGGTGGCATCAAGACTGGTGGATTCAGAAGATAATCTTTGAGTATCTAAAAAGCCTATTGACAGTTATCATCCCATTTGAATTTGATGTTTTTGTGTAGCAATTGTTGGAAAGGATGACATTTATCTACAAGTTGTGCTATGAATCTTCATATGGAATGGAGTCTTCCTTGTAAATATAAAAAATGACTGATATTTCTTGGTGGTGGCATCTCTAGGATCCCCTTGACTTTTGCTGGATCGGCTTCAATTCCTCTTTTTGAGACAATGAATCCCAGGAGCTTCCTGGAGGTTACTCCAAAGACACATTTCTTGGGGTTTAATCTTACTTTGTATTTTTCCAACTGATCAAAAATGACTGAAAGTATGTCCAAATGTGTATCTCTATCTATTGATTTTCCCAAGAGGTCATCAACATAATCTTCTACAGTTATGTGCATGAGATCATGAAAGATGGTAGTCATGGCTCTTTGATATGTAGAACCTGCATTATTTCCCTAGGGACAAGTAAATGTTGTTTTGTGTTGATCCTCAGATGCAATTTTTATTTGACTGTATCTAGAGAATCCATCCATCAAAGATAACATCACATGACCTACAGTGAGATCTACGATCAGGTCAATATTGGGTAATGGAAAATCATTGTTGTGACAAGATTTGTTGAAGTCTCTAAAATCTATGCATATTTTGATGCTACAATCTGGCTTACTAATTGGTACTAAGTTGGAGATCCATTTAGGATAATCAATTGGGCATATGAATCTAACATCCAATAATTTTTCAAGCTCTACTTTGACTAATAATGCCACTTGTGGATGAATCTTTCTTAATTTATGTTTCACTAGTTTTTCCCCTGGTTTAACTGCTAAATGATGCATTACTAAATCCACATCTAGTCCAGGCATATCAACATATGACCATGCAAAATTGATTTGTTGCTTTGTAAAGAAACTTGTGAACTTTGGTCATTCTGTCTCTGTCAGAGATTGTACTAGAAATATGTTATGTGGAATTTCTTTTGTACCAATGTTTGTTTGGATGGTCTCCTCTACTAATATAGATGATTTTTCTTCATATGATGATGGGAGATTGTTGAGCCTTCCATCTTCAGGTGCCTTAGAGAGGTTTTCACCCTGAGATACGTCCTTTCTTTTTAGTTTTTTGGGGTCAGACAGTGCCACAATATGGTTTTCACCATAAGACCCATGATTTTTTTTTATTTTTACATTTTTGCAACTTGAAGGCCCAACACCATCACCAAAATATGCCATGCTACTGAGTTCTATAGTGTATCCTACCTTATGGTCCCCAAGTGGAAGATCATCTCATATGCCTAGATAGTCAATAAAGGATTCATCATTTTGGAATGTGTTGAGCTGTATAGGTCCTTCATGGTCCCAGTCAATAAGTTGGTGGTGAACAAGGGGAAGGCCTTTAATGTTTTCAAAGTCAGCGGGACTAAGGGTGAAGATGCAGTTATATTCAGGTATGTCGAGGTAGTTGTTGAGGTCATCGCTGGCACTCTCCTCATCTATCTCAATTGTAAGCAAGTCCAAATTGTTATCATTAAAAGTGCATTCGGGGATGCGTGTCCTCATCCTTCATGATTTCCACCTAGAACCTAGAGGCAAAGACTGTATGGGATCCTGAGGGGTTATTTCTTGACCAACTTTGAAATTTCTATGAAATTCCTCATCTTATGTGGGTTCACCTGGTTCTCTGAATGTCTCGGTGAGTTCATAGCCAATGGAGGATTTGTCTAAACCCCATTCCCATTCATTAGAGTCGGTGCAATAGTAGTTTTCTTGTTGATCTTTGGAAGCCTTGATTTGTAATGCTTCTTCTGTCTTTCGAGTATTTACCCTAGAAGATATGAAACTAAGCTCTTTTGAGTGCTCTTTTTTAAATGTCAATTCTAGTTGCAAAGGTTGAATGATACCTTCCTTTCTTAAGCCGAGAGGACTTTTACTATCATACCCAAACTTTTGTAGGATCTTGAACCCTTTTCCATATTTGTCACATGGTATGCTAATGTGATCTTGTGTACCATCTTTAGGGTCTTTGTAAAGCATTTTATATAAGTCTTCTTCTTCCATTTCACCCCACTTTTGGAAGATAGTAGGATCCGCTTTGAGTGTAATGATAGATACCATTTAGAAGGATGTGGTTGTCCATATTCTTTTGGTGAACTGATAACTTATCGTAAGCACATGGTTTGATTCAAAGTGTATTCACCCATGCCTTTGTCCTGATATTTCCCTTTAAGCTCACCTTGTTTTGATGTTGAAGGTTTCAATGATTCAGGGTCAATGTATGCCGAAGAAGGGATAGCTTCTCTATTATTTGGAATGATTGTCTTAGCTTTTATCTCAAGTTATTGCAGTATATAAATGGATTAGGATCACCATTAAATGTTACTTCAACTCCATTGTGGGGAAACTTAATGCATTGGTAGTATGTAGATGGGATTGGCCTCATCTCATGAATCCAAGGATGTCTTAGCAATATGTTGTATGTGAGATCCAAGTCTAGGACTTGACAAACCACATCTTTTGTAACTGGCCCAACTTGGAGAGGCAAGGTGACTGTGCCTTTGGATGAATGCTCTTCATCATCATTTGCCTTGATGGTAATTTTGTTTGTAGCATTCAAAACTTTGTTTGAATATCCCAATTGTATTATTGTGTTCAAAGTACAAATATTGAGACTAGCTCCTCAATCTATTGGGGCTCATTTTATTCGATGTTTGTGTAGGAAGGCTTCAATGTGTAAAGGTGCATTATGCGATTGGCTCACAGAGGCATCATCAACTTCTATGAATGTAAGGGAGTGGGGAATAGAAAGGTATCCCACCATGGCTTGAAACTGGTCCACGTTTAGATCATTGCGGATGGAAGTGTCTCACAAAGTTCTATCCAGAATGGCCTTATGTGTAGGGGATATGTGTAAGAGATCAAGGATTGAGATAAGTGCATCTGTCTTCCCTAATTTTTCTACAAGGTCATACTCAGGTTTGGTTGATGAGGAAGCGATGTTTTTAGATGGAGCACCTTGCAAAGTGAATTTACCTCTACGAGTTATAACATTACATTCAGAGCTAGGTTTGGAAGAAGATCCAATGCCTTTTAGGACAACTTTGGGTGTTTGGGTAGAATTTTCAGGTGTTTTGTCCTTGATGATAATGGTAGAGACATAATTGTCCATTGAAATGTGATTGACAGTTGAATCATAGTTATAGGATGCTTTGGTATAGTTGGTCTTCTCATCTATGGCTTTAGCTTTTCCCTTGTCATATTTTGGGAATGGTTCTTTAAACATTTCATTTTCTTAGTTAGATGAGTGTCCCTCGATCTCAATGTCACCTCTATGAATAAGATCTTGTATAATGTTCTTCATCCGATGACAATTTCCTATTTTATGACCCTTTCTTTTGTGATATTTGCAATATTCATCATCATTCCACCAATTTGGTTTGACCTTTGGCTCATATGGATGAAAATCTAGAATTGTTATTATTTTGTTTGCCACTAGCTTCTTGAAAGCTGACTCAAGTGGTTCTCCCAATGGGGTGTACTTCCTTCATGATTTGGATGTTGTTTTAGTATTCACTTGATTGTTTGTGGAGCTTGATCCCGAAAAAATGATTTTGGGTCATACTATATTGGCATCTATAGCACCATCATTGAATGTGTTCTTTATTTTATTCCAAAATATTGGCTTGTCTTTTCCTCTAAAGTCCTCTTTGTTTTCTTTGAATATTTTGACAATGCCTTGCTCAATTAGGACCTTCTCTGTTGCCAAGCCTTTTTCAATGACATCCTTGAAGTTGGACAAATAAGTTTTTCTTAGATCATAACCAATGTCTTTTTTAACATTCTGCGTGAACATTTCTACCATTTGTTTTTGTGGAATTTCACAAGAGCATCTGTTGGCTAAATTCCTCCATCTTTGTAAAAGTGATGAAAAAGACACTCCATCCTTTTGTTTGGTGTTGCACAAAGTAGTGACTAATATGTCTGTCTCTATGGTGTATGAGAAATGTTGGATAAAAGCCTATGCTAGATCACCCGAAGACTTAATTCTAGGTGAAAGTTGGGAGAACCATTCCATAGCTTGATCACCTAAGCTTTGTGGGAATAATCTCATCAAATATGTCTCTTCTGATGCTACCTCAATGTAAGCTATGAAAAATTGTCTTGTATGTGCCTTAGGATCTCCTTTTCCTCTGTACTTATCAAAATTAGGTGTCACAAAATGTGTAGGAAATGGAGCCATTGGAATGCTTTTGTCAAATGGATAGGGACATATGTCTCTCATTGTGTAAGATGTCTTTGGTGTATTTATGTCCTCCATTTTCTTTTATAAGTCCTTAATTTGTTGTTCCAAATTGTTCTTAGGTGGAGACCAACTTCTTGGACCATACCCCATGCTTGAGCCACCGGGTGGAAGAGGAGCATGTTTCATATATGGATGGTATTGATCATACACATGTTCATATGGAGGAGGTCTATAGTGCTGCTATGTATATGGATCACTTGGTATAGAGTCATGATGAGGAATGGAATATATATTTTGTCCATGTATACCATACTCTACAAGCATGTCATGAGTTTGTTCTAATGTGTTGCCCAAAATTTGACATGGTGATTCCTTGTGTCCAAATTTTGATCATGCCTTTGGATATCCAATTTCTTTTGTGGTTGGTTCTTAGCATTGGTATGTGATTGAGTATACTTTTCTACATAAGACTTCCATAAATCTCTGCATAGATGAGTATCATATGCTTGGCCATATTTATGTGGGACCTTAGGTTTTTGAAACAAAGATGATGGTGATTCAGGCACCATATGTGGTCCTCTATTGTCTTCACTATTAGGCCTCCTTTGATCCATGTTGAGGTGAGGTTTTTGCAAAGATTGATTTTCACTTATTTGAGACATGACAAAATCATGAGGTATCTTGGCTCCACTTTGCACCATCACTTGTAAGAAATATTGTTTATCTCTCCTCATTATTTCCTCAACCAATCGACTAAAATGGGGATCCATGATGGAGTCTTCCACTTCTACTAAATGTATGGAAAATTTATCCATATTGTCATTGTGTGTATCATTGTTGTTTGTATTTTCCATGTTCTCAATAATTGAAATGTTTCTATAGGCATCAATGTCAGGTAATGTGGTATGATCAGAATTGAAAAAGACATCATGGTCATACTCATAGGTACTCATGTTTGTGGACTTTTGAGCCTCTTTAGGTTCTCTCCTATATTTTTGGGAACAGGTTTCAACCATAAACTAGGTATTGACTAAGATGTGGGAGACTGGATGAAAATGGAAATGAGTATGGAAGACCAAGATTTGGATGGAATGTAAATGAATCTGAGGTTTACTTGCAATGTCCAAAGTGTAAGAACAAGTATGTATGTAGTAGAGTAGGTGTGGCTTCCAAAGAGATGATAGTTTCTCTTGATGAGGTAAGTTGACCTTGACTCTACGTAAGACCAAATGAGACCCAAAGTTCATAGACCTTGATGAGGGACCACTAAGCAACAAAAATTTGTATGTAGTGTGTTGACAAAGCAAGATGAGGACAAGCAAGTGACCTTTTGACTCAAGTTTATACAAATGTGAATGTAATGCAAGGTGTAAAGAAATGATGGACTTTGTGAGACCCAGAGATAGGCTAAATTCTAGATGAAAACTCAGAGAGATAACCTAGGAAGTTCAATAAGTCTGAAACTGACTGCTCTTGTTTGCTGGACTGTAATCCTTTCCAATTCTGAACACAGAGGTGCATGTATACTTCACAAATGTGGTTAAAGGACACAGATGTGGTTGAACACTCCACAAATGCGTTTCTAAGATTTTGTGAATGCAGTTTTTCTTTAGGATGACACTGATGCATTTTTGTACTTCACAGACATGGTTAAATGACACATATGTGTTTTTGTTAGACATAGACACGTTTCTAAAAACTAAGTGCAATTTTTTCAATTTGTAAAGTTATTTGTTGTGACCAAATCTGAATTTTTGACTATTTTTCATGACAAGAGGACACAAAATTGATGAGGACTCAATGTTTGTAAGTGTTTAGACTCAAAATGACTCATAGAAAAGTGTATTGTTTGATGTAAAAATGTTTTTCATGCACTTGAAGACACAAAAGACACAATGTTTTGATGTTTGATCTTGAATGTTTGATTGTTTAAAATAAGACAAGAACAATTCTTATGGTTGGTTAGGACAATAGTTGTTGATCCCACATGAGGTTTCACCCAAGGCTATGCTATTCAGAGTGGATACTTAGATGCTTGACCCCACTGGCTCCACCCTGGGCACTCATTTCTCTGGGGAAGCCAAGCATCAGTCCCCACAAAAATTCCTTGTGGAAAACTTTGTATCTCTACTAAGAACTGTATGTGTGTGGGCCGCTCTAGAGGTCCAACCTCCTACCACAACAACTAGAAGGATTTTGGCTTTCTAAAAGAAAGGTTCTAGTAAGGGCATCTGCTTGTGTCACCATACATGCGACACTTTTAGCTCTATAAATACAAAAGGCTCCCAATTGGTAGGGGTTGCGCCCTACAACTGATCCAATAAATTTGATCAAATGGGTTTATGGGGAGACATAGTGTCAGAATGAACTAATCAGCACACGTTACGCATGGCTTTCATAATGGATACATTTATTTATAATGGTTCAGAAGAGGTGGCTTTTCCTTGCTACCGCTTAGGTTGTTCTCTTCTCAATAGTAGTCGTAATGACCACATGGGGAGATAGCCCCTCTACAGATGAAACAAAAAGAGCCTATTGCTCAAGACACAAAAGACAGTGGTTCAATTTTAGTGCACCAATTGAAATGTTTGCTATTCTTTGAAAACAAGGCACACAAATGAAGATAAAAAACCCTTGCCAAAATTTTGCAACAAATATTGGTTAGTAGTTTTGCAATAATTCCCCTCCTACAAGAACAGAAGTTAGGTAAATTTTAGATCCAAAAGAATTTATGAAATAGGGACCTTTGACAAGACGATTTGCTTCCAAGATAAACTGCACCAATTTTTATTAGCTAGATCACAAGATGTCAGCCCAAAATAAACCAGATTTGAAATCCAAATGATGAAATAAAACTTCAAAACTGGATCAAAAACTGAAAATGCAAGATCTGAAACATAGACACGATTAAACCTAATGCACACGTGGCCAAAAATCACAAACATGTTTAAATACTTCACAGACATGCCTAGATAACATAGATGTGACTCCCAAACATAGACATGGCGTGAAAATTGAGACACAACCCTGCAATCTACAAAATAAGATAAAATAATGACGAACTTAGATGCAATTATGAAAGTCACAAACGTAGCAAAAAATCCAAAATGTGGTTCCAGGATGCGTAGACAAGGAAATGTTGAAATTTTTTCAAAAATGTCAGATCTGCAACTTCAAAATCACAAAATCTGCAACAAGAGATGTTAAATGTAAAAGGGACAAGAGTCCCACCAGGTGTGCCAAAATGTTTATGGTAAAAATGGAAACAACGATATTGAAAGACTAAATATACTCAAACACAAAACACTAGCCTAACAACAACAATGACCTACCATAACATATGAAGATTACCTAGGACAATGCAAATCAAATGAAATAAAAAAGATTATACCATCACATGTCCAATAGGGTTTGGATCTCCATTCTTCCTATCTCCATTGATCTTTCTTCATATATTTGCTCTCAAATTTTATGTGTGCACAAGAGCTCAACAAAGAACAAAAATATGGTTGCAAGTAGGCTTGATCGCATCTGAAAGTTCGAATGCTAGAATGCTTGAATAGGGTTGATAATGAAGGAAGTATCTCCTTATATAGAAGATACTATAAGAAATGGAGGGATAAGATTGAGAGGTGTAAAAGATAAATGGTTGGCTAGGATTAGAGGGTAGTTAGAGGAAATAATAAAATAATGAGATGGTAGGTAGTGTAGGAATTAAGAGATGACTGACATGTGTCATAGGTGAAAAAAGGCTAATGAATTAATTAAATAAATAAAGATTCACTTAATTAATAGAGGAAGTGGGATCAATTAAATAAATAAAATATTTATTTAATTTAGGAAAAGGGGAATTTAAATAAATAAATGTATTTATTTAAATGAGAAATAAGGCTAGAAGAGGAAAAATGAATTAATGAAATAAATAAAGGTTTATTTAATTAATAGAAGAATTGGGCTAAAATAATTAAATAAATAAAAATATTTATTTAATTAGATAGGACAATTTTAATCAAATTAGGCTACAGTATCAATTTTAATCAAATTTTATTTTGTGATTTTGCTTTGAAATAATTTAGTCATACTATTTTTCATTGCAATTGATATGGGTTCGTCCTATGATGTATAGGTAAAATAATGTGGTTGACAACAACAATAGGAGCAGGCTATCTAAATCCACTAGATGGAAACCAACCTCTCAACAAAAGAGCATTTACAACAATGGAACTCAAGATCCTTCTTCAGAAGTTGTTAATGAGATTATAGTCCACCCAAAACAATATGCAACAATAGAAGGAAATTATATCTTCTATTGGTTTCAAAACTACCATGCTCGAGAGAAAAGAAAGGAGGAATCAACTGAACCTTAAGGTTTTACAACCTTATAGTTATTTTATGCTAGTAAGTTTTTAAATGTTCATAGCTTCAAGTGGCCTATAATGTTATGTTCAAAGAAATGAATTTGATTCTACAGTTCAAAGAATTCAAGCCCAAAATTTTGAAGATAGATCATTAGAGTGTGGTCCAAATTATTGATGGAAAATGTTTACTACTCAATTTAAAAAATATTCAAGATCACATATTATGAATTTGAAAAAATTAGTATTTTAAAATATAGTCCTAGTAGTTCATAACTTTGTTCTTTACTATGCAGGATGAAGAGCATGACAACAAACAAGTTACAAGTGATCCTAAAAGAAACTTATTAGTGGTGGTTTCTGATGTGAGAACCTTAGAATTGTTACCAGTGATCCTAGAAGAAACTTATCAATGGTGACTTCTGATGTGAGAACCTTAGAATTGTTTCCTTTTTGGCTTGATAGAGGAAGTTCTCAGGCTTCCAAGCAATAATAATGCCCATCACTTAGGCATGTGCACTTTTCTTAATAGTCTATCATAACATATGTTGTCAATGACTGATTTTATTTATATTGAACATTTTTTTTCCTTTCTGTCATTTTGACTATCACTGGGCAATATATGCATTTACGAATTGTACTATTCTCTTTCTCCTTACAAGAAAACAATAGTTAGCTACCATTTTCAACACTTTATATCATGAATATCAACTTTCTGTTAACAACACCATGGAGAGGAACTTTAGAATATGTCTCTTGTTGGTAAAAGAATAATAAATTGTATGGAAAAAAATGGACAAATAAAAAAAAATCCATTAAATTATTTTAATATATAATATAATATTATTTTAATTATTTAAAATGTGTTAAATTATATATTGAAAAATAAATTATAAATTACTAATTTTTTTTTGTAAATTTCAATTTCAAAAGATAATTAAATAATTTTATAAAACTATTAAAAAAATTTATTTTCATAGTTAAACTTTTTGTTGGTAATTAAGGTGGTCATTTTCTTAAATCTAAGATATAATAATAATAATAATAATAATAATAATAATAATAATAATAATAATAATAAATACAACAACAACAACAACAACAACAATAATAATAATTTATCAATAATAAACAAAGATATAATAAAAAATTAATAGTGATGGAGATGATGTAGGAAAATTTTGTCTAAAATTGTGTTTCATCATAATGGATCCATAAATCCCTCTCTAAGAATCAAAGTTCTAGCCAATCAAATAGTGATAAAATATTTTACATAAATTTAGACCTAGAGAAATATGTATCCATAAATCCTGTATAAGAGTCAATGTTTTGACCAATCAAATAGTGATAAAATATTTGTACACAAATTTAAAACTATAGAAATATGTATTTAAAATATATAGATAATTGGATGTAAAATAAAATGAAAAAAAAGCTAAGTTATAATTTTTTCAAACCATTGATTTAATGATTAGTTAAAACTACAAATTATGAAACCATTGCTATAATACTAACCTATTGCACATACTAATAATTGAAAATCTATAAAAACACTGAAGTTTTTCTCTAATGATCTCCTCTCTAATGAATAGTTTCTTGAAATACAATGAAAATTTATTCAGAAAGAAAAGAGCATTACAAATGTTTAGAAAGCCTCTAATGGTACAGACATGGAATTTAACTAACCCAAACAAATGGTTTGATTTGATCAATATAAGGTTATAATATACAAGTCATACCTCTATTAACTTATCCATGATATTTTTTTATTTTTTTTTAAATTCTCTATTCATATTAAAAAAAATGATTTTTATGTACATAATTAGGGTTTATTGGAATATTCTAATGAAACATTAATTAGTGATCATTTCTTCTTACGGTCAAGACAATTAGACAAAAAATAACAATATGTCAACTTTATCTTTTGATTCTTTTTGAAGTGTCTTAAAATATTTTATTTTGATCATTATATTGTTAGGAGATGTCTTTCTCTACTTTTGTTCTCTAAATTTAGTAAAAGTGGAGATCTCCACACTATTAATGACCATGATTTTTGGTTATGGAAGAGTACTTTTTCCTTAATCATCTATTTTAAGCTAAATATTGAGCCATTTAATTAATTTATTCCATAGAAGTTATACTTTTATAGTTAAAAATGGATTTGATAAGGAGGAGATCAAATCCATTGTAGGTATGTGCCTCTTAGTTTCTGTTGCATATATTTTTCCTTTCCTCTTCTTCCTTTTTATTCTTAATTTTTACCACAAGAAAAATAGCTATATCAAGAAGAAGATGAGTAAAAATAGAAACAAGATAAAGAAATAGGGCATAAAAATATGCCAATAATGTTCAGTTATGAAGATTATTCCAAAACATAGTTCTTTTCAGAAATCTTGTAAGGAGTAATTGAAAAACATTGAGAAACATTCTCTTTATAAGATTAGGTGGATCTATTGAAAATTAATATGGTGTTACACTTTAATTAAAGACTTCATTTTGTATTTTGGACATATATTTGCTACAAGTATGATTCAAAATCTTATAGAAGTTTGAAAATTTGATTTATAGTTGTCTACTTTTAATACTTAAATGATATTTTTGATATTACTATTGTTTTGGCCTAAAGTACAAAACACTAGTAATTCCATATTAACTATAGACTGTAGTAAAACTAGGAACGTAATAATAGTAAAAACCCAAACAAAAAACACTAATAGTAAATAGAAATTTACTAAAACTCCTAGCCATAAAACTAGGAACCTAATAATAGTTAAGACCCAAAAAAAAAACACTAACAATAAATAGAAATTTACTAAAAGTCATAGCCAAAAAGGCTAAAGAAAGAGTAAAATAAGCCCAATCCCTAACCATTCTTATTGATTATGCAATCCACCTACTAGAAGACATCCGTTTAGTCCTCAGTTAGGAATTTATAGACTTCCCTTTGTTTTCCTTGTCTTCCTCTAGCCAACCTACCATTTTTTGCTAGAGAAGACACAATGTAATTGCAGAGCTATGCATAACTCTAAACTCAAATCTTAAGGATGATCCCATTTTTCTTTCAATATCATCCACCTTCTCCTTTGTTTTGGTTAGTTTAGCTTCAAGCTCTAGACATTTGGAATAGGTTTGGTTACCTCCTCCTCCTTTTGGGCATCATCTCCTATGTTAGGTCTAGGGGGCCTTCTTTGGCCAATTCCAAGACATGAGTGGAACTACTAGCAGAATCAAAATCAACATCCCTTTTAGACTCCTCCTTTCTAGTAAGGACCTTTTGGTACTCTTTAACAATTTCTTCCATATTCATGTCATCATCCCCTTTAGAGTTTGTCAATGATCCTCTTCCTATGTTATTCCAAAGATTTTAATAATATCTCTTGCTATGCTCAATCATAATATATAACCTAGATGCTCTTGTTGTTACTACTCAGATTTAATTGAGCAAGTTATTTATATTTACATACTGTGAATGTTGTATGTCTATATCATTTTTCATTTTGTTTTGTATTTATTCTCAAAATAAATATGTATATTTATACAATGTTAAACTCTTTATTCTAACACTTTATATATAAACATGCTTATATAACATTCAAAATATAATTATATGTACTTACCAAATATAACATTCAAAATATATATATTATATGTACTTACCAATTATAAAATTCAAAATATGTACTAACAAAAGAACCACTCTAGGAGTCAATAGCACCAGAGTAAGACAAAAGCACCAAAACATTATCAACACATTTTTGGTTAGGGTTTTGACTTTTTGGTTGACTTTTATTGATGGTTTTGGACTCCAAAGGCTTTGTACTATCATTTCTGATGATTTTGGGCACTGTTTTATTCCTTTTTGATGCATTTGAATCCATTTGGCTTCGGTAGGTGGTTTTGTGTTTGTCTGTTGAGGTGTTGTTAAGTTACTCAAACAAGTTGAGTGTATCCTTGTTGTCGATGAGGTTTATTTGCAGCTCTAGCAAGAGGATTTGATGTACCTCATTGTAGAGGGATGTTCTATGATGTTGGATTCATGTATTATCCTTTATTATGTATATTTGACATTCCTGGAGGTTTTCCTTATTGTTGCAATTTGGCATTTTGAGTCTATGGCTTAAATTTTGATGATTAGCTCTTGGATTCCATGTTGATGTTTATCTTGAGATTCAGTTGTATTAGTTTTGTGTTGAGTTTTATGTTGTTATTGTGATGTACTTATATTGTGATACCCTATGGTTTTGGTCCATGTTAGGGAGAGTGGGATCCTGCATGTGTTGACCAGGGTCTTGAGCATCATGCCTCTAGGAGGGGGTCTAGACTTGATGGAGCCACATGAAGAGTTTTGTTGTAATTACAAATGATAATCGTAATAATTGATTAGTGGGTTTTGATATTTAGGAATTCACTAAACAAGATAATAATAATTAATTTTGTTGCCCTACCTCATAGCCCTTGAGGATTACTTAGGATGATCTTGCAAAGACCGTTGGAGCGGTAAACTGATATCCCTTGAAGGGATCCATAGTTGAGATGGTTCCAAGTGTCTATCAGGGTGAGGCTTGGCCCCTTCTTTTGTGAGGATAGCATGTGATGACACTCTTTCCCTACATGTGTGCATGATTCATATGCCTTGATTTATCGATTGTGTCCCTAGAGGTTGATTGCTTTGATTTATCCATGTGATGTATTTTGATGTACTGTTGTGTTGGAGTCTTGTGGTGTCATGTTGTATCCTATGGTTGTTAGGTGTCGTATTAGGTCTTGAGTGTGAGTTGGAACCTTATGTCTTCTCCTAGCATGAGGGGTGGTTCCTATTGGTTCCACGTGGATGGGTGTTTTCAAGCCTTCTTCCATTGGTATATTGTTCTTGGAAGTTAGCGTATGTGGATTAGAATCTTGGATCTTCATTATGTGGATATTCTTTGGAGCTGACTTCTATGTATTTGGATTATAAAGCAATGTATCATGATGGTTTGTATATGTAAAAGAGATCTATATTCTTAAGACATGTATCTTCATTTATTTGTAAATGTAAATGAAAAGGAATATGATATAGTAGTTTAGGAGTAGTCCTCATTGTACACTCATTTATGTATTGGGTGTTCAATATGTAATGTTAGAATATGATCTCTATGTGGATAAGAAAGAGTTAGCATGTATGCATATGTATTGTATTGAAATTATAAGTTGGAATTATATGTATAATCTTATGAAAATTAAATTGGAAGAACAGTAGTTGTTGTTATGGATCTTGTTTAAGAAACGAGAGTTATCTAAATGAAATAGATTTTGTTACTTAGGTAAATGAGCTAGTTATCTTAGAGATTTGAATTGAAACTTGAAGGATAATCTATTCTTATGGAAGAGAATAGTTATATAAACTATGATGCTTTTATGATGAATGAAAGAATAAATATTAGGAGTATTTGATTTGGTAGTTTCTAAGAGAATCTAAAGAGTAAGCTATGGGACTAAGTTATACAAATGTATTAAGGATTTATTATAGTTGTATGGAAAGTTAATGGATAGATGGATGTTGGTGTAAATAAATATTCATTATGGATATTATTACACTTTACTTAAATTAACATAGGATAATGCATCTCTTCGTAGTTTGAATTTGAGACACTTAGGGAAGTGTGCACATAGGGATAGAGTTTGTAGGAGAAATCCCACCTTTTGTGGTCCTGTTTTGTTGTTACACTCCACATTCAGTGGGTCATCCACCTCTTGTGGAATATTATATTATTTCTCCTACCTGCCCCTAGAATTTCTTACCTACCCTTGTTTCCCATTGAGCCACATGTAATGATTGTGTGCTCGTACATCCATATGGCCTTGCCTATATAAGTAGACCTATATTCATTGTATTGGTTAATCCAGTCGATCATTTTTCATATTGATGAGAATACAGTTTGTTCATGTCATTCTTTTGTCTATATTTTACACCTTTCATTGTGCCCTTGATCTTGGCAAAATCTCACAATGGATAATAGAATATGATGTTCTAAGATGGATATATGAAGTGTTAGGACTTTGTCAAGTAGTGATGTTGAGATACCATAGGGAATGGATTTGCATTGTATGAGTTAATATAGAAATTTTGTTCATGGTTAAATGGTTATTCTGCTTGCGTAATATGATTCTATGGATGGGTAAAACCACAAAGTTGTGTCACGCTTTTAGAAATGATGTAAACTAATCAACAACATAAAAGTGACATTTCTAGATTGAATTTTGAAATGATGTAAACTGATCAAATGTAGAAATATTAATGAAATTTATGTCTATTATTTTTTAATTTTTTGAGAAAAAAAATTGATATTTTTTTAGGAATAAAATTGATATTTTTTCAATAACTTCAAAGCCAGATTTTTCATTGCTAAAAAATGCTGAAATCAGGGGTTCTAGTCGGTGTCACCAAAAAAAATGAAAATGGACATATTTTTTTTATCAAATAGAGAACATATATATGCAGTGTTAAAAAAAAATAAAAAATTTGATGTATATTTTCTTGTTATAATATTTTGAAGTCCAACATAGCTAAATTTGACTGTTTTTTTTCAGCATCACCTTTGACTACTAAATTTATCATTAACCAAAAAAAATACTCTTTTCCAGAAGATTCTCTCATCTAGTGAAATTTTTTTTTTTCAATTTTTTAAAATTTCATTTAATATTTATTTTTTAATTTTTAATCAGCCTCTTTTTTAACATTAAAAAGATACTCGCAATGTTTAATTAATAAAAAATATTAAAAATTATCAAAATAGTAAAAAAAAAATATGACTAGATTCGTGATTTCGAGCTCTACAAAATGGTATTTTTTGTTTTTTGTAAAACAAAAATTTGTCTGAGAAAAAATTGGCCAAAATTTCAATTTGGTGAAAATGCAGAGCAAATGGTCATTTTGGTGCCACATGGTAGGCCAAATTGGCTAGTCTGGCTAGACTCCTACCCATCAAACTTGGTCCCTCATCTGACCAAGGAAAAAAAATAGTTTTTTTTGTCTTTTTTTGGTTTTATTTGTGAGGTCAACTAGCTGGATTATCAAGGTCAATTTGACAACCATTTGGACGTATTGCTAATGACTTTTACAAGGTATTTTTTATTCAATTTAATAATTTTTATGCTAATTTTAATTTATTAATGTTTTAATATTTAAATTACATGTATAATTTGAGTTTTTACCCAATTTTCATTTAAATACTATTAGAAAGTTTGTCTACATGTCTATTTGGTTTTCCTTTCTAGTTTAATTACGCTCACATCTTTATTCCATTTTGGGGTTAATTAACTTGTTTGAGGTGTTCTATGCCTTTGGCATGGTTTTTGTTTAGATGGAACCCTAAAGATGATTAAAAAAGTATGTGAACTCCCCTTGTCTTCCATTGGGCATTGGGCATAAGAGAAATTGTTATCATCTTCTTTTTAGGTAGAAGGGTATGCCCTCCCGAGAAGCCCATAAGGCCAGTGAGCGGGGAATTAACCAAGTGATACTTTCTTCTATCCGCTACATAAATTAATATGTTAGGCAAAATATGTGATGCCTTGGTGACATGTATCTACACCGAAGGTACTCCCTAGTATTTGCACTATGTGTATGTACTTGTGTGGAGAACGAGGAGTGGGTTCTTGAATGAGCCACCACCTCATGAGTAGACAGCAAGTTCTGTAGAAGTTCCCCCACTAAAAACCTTAGAGTAGTGGCCCACACTTTTTTTATCCGAACTTCGTGATAGCTTTAGTGCAAGGGGATAGATCATTTCCCCCCCAAGACACTCACCATAATGCTCTAGTGGGATGAGACAAAAATCCTTGGCTTAGCATGTGTGTGTATATGTGTGTGTGTGTATGTGTGTATGTGTGTATATGTACATGTGTGTATGTATCTATTTATGTACGAGTATGTATAGATATATATGTGTGTATGTGTGAGTATATATGTGAATGAATATATTTGTTTATGTGTGTATGTATGTGTGTATGTATATGTGTGTGTGTATGTGCATGTACATGTGTGTGTGAATGTGTGAGTATGTGTGTATGTATGTATGTATGTATGTATGTATGTATGTATGTATGTATGTATGTATGAGTATGTGTATGTGTGTGAGAATGTGTGTATTTGTATGTATGTCTACAAGTGTGGGTATGTGTGTATGCTTGTGTATGTATATGTATATGTATGTACGTATGTGTATGTGTGTGAGTATGTGTGTATGTATGTGTATGTGCGAGTATGTATGTGTACATGTGTATGTGTGTATGAGCGTATGTGTGTGTATGTATGTGTATGTGAGTGTATGAGTGTATGTGTATGTGAGTGTATGGGTATGTGTGTATGATTATATGTGTGTGTATGGGTATGTGTGTATGATTATATGTGTGTGTATGTATGTGTGAATATGTGCATGTATGGGTATGTATGTGTGTATGTGTGTACATGTGTGTGTGTACGTGTATGTGTGTATGTGTGTGTGTGTGCATGTGTGTATGTATGTGTGTTTGTGTATGTGTTTATGTATGTATGTGTGCATGTGTATACGTGTGAGTATATATGTGCATGATATATATGTGTATCTGTGTATGGATGTGTGTATGTACATGTATGGGTATGTGCACATACATGTGTGTGTGAATGTGTGAGTATGTGTGTGTATGTATGTATGTATGTATGTATGTGTGTGAGTATGTGTGTATGTATGTGTGTATGTGTGTGTATGTATGTGTGTATGTATTTATGTGTGTGTATGTGTGTATGTGTGTGAGTATGTGTGTATGTGTATGTATGTATATGTGTGAGTATGCATGTGTATGTGTGTATGAGTGTATGTGTGTGTGTATGTATATGTGAGTGTATGAGTGTATGTATATGTATGAGTATATGTGTATGAGTGAATGTGTGTGTATATATGTGTGAATGTGTGCATGTATTTATTTATGTGTGTGTATGTATGTGTGTGTGTGTATGTGTATGTATGTGTGTGTGAATGTGTGAATGTGTGCATGTATGGTTGTGTATGTATATGTGTATGTGTATGTGTATGTGTATGTGTATGTGTATGTTTATGTGTATGTGTATGCATGTGTGTGTGAATGTCTATACATGTATGTTTGTATGTGTGTATGTGTGCATGTATGTATGTGTGTGTGCATGTGTATCTATGTATGTATGTATGTATGTATGTATGTATGTATGTATGTATGTGTATGTGAGTGTATGTGTATGTATGAGTATGTGTGTATGAGTGTATGTATGTGTGAATGTGTGCATGTATGTGTGTATGTGTGTTTACATACGTGTGTGTATGTATGTGTCTGTGAATGTGTGAATATATAAATGTATGGCTTTGTATGTGTGTATGTGAGTATGTGTGTGTATGTGTATGTGTATGTGTATGTGTATGTGTATGTGTATGTGTATGTGTATGTGTATGTGTATGTATGTGTGTGTGAATGTGTGTATGTATGTGTGTATGTGTGTATGTATGTATGTGTGCATGTGTGTATTTGTGTATGTATGTGTGTGTGTATGTGTATCTATGTATGTATGTACATGTGTGTTTGTGTGTGTGTATGTGTGTATGAGTGTATGTATGTGTGTATGTATGCGTGAATGTGTGTAGGTATGGGTATCTATGTATGTATATGTGTATGTATGTGTGTATGTGTATGTACATATGTATGCATATATACTATGTATGTATGTGTATATGCATATGTATGTGTATGTGTAAGTGTATGTATAAATGTGTGTGTATGTGTGTCTATGTATCTATGTATGTGTATTTTGGTGTATATATTGTGTATATGTGTATGTATGTATGTGTGTGTGTTTTCATGTACGTTTCTGCATATATGTGTGTGTTTGCGTGTATGTATCTACATGTATGTTTTTGTGTCTACATTTATGTGTGTGTCTTCATGCATGTGTGTATACACTATGCATATGTGTATATTTATATTTAAAGTTGGGTCCAATTGACTTGACATATATGTGCATGTGTATTTAGGGGTCTACAGATTTGGATTGCTTCTCAATAGAAATTTTTTCCAATGGGCAATAAAAGGACTAGATTACAGAAGCATGATCAAATAAAAGAGACAAAAAAGGGATTCAAAACCTACTGAAGAACAAGTTCTCATTTACAATGAAGTGGTCCTGATTCAGGAAAGAGAAGAAATTCATCCTAATTAATCCAGAAATATTTTCTTTGGTATGTCCAACTTGATGGAGATGGATGAAGATCCTCTTTTGAATGAGATTTTAGTTGAGGATATGGTACCAAAAAGCACAATAAATCTACACACCAAAAATATTTGGGATGAATATTTTCAAGATAAATCTCGAATTGGAAGAGAACAATAGTTTGCAAAGTTATTTAGGAGAAAATAAATGACCTCTATTTTGGAGTTGTTTGGTGTTGATAACAAGAAGAAATCATTAGAGGTTTCAATAAATCAAACAGTGGTTAAAAATTTGCAAGAAGCTCTTAAATGTATTGAGAGCACAAGTTGAACTATTGATTTAAGTGTTGCACATAGAGCATTAATGACTATGATTTGTAGTAAGAAATTATCACAAAGAAGAAAAACTCAATAAATTCCCCAACTATTTGATATCTCTAGAAGAACTATGCAGAGATATATTAGGAAAAGAAACAGGCTGGCTAATAATATTGAAAAGAATTGCATCAATGTTTGCAAGGTTCTTCAAAAAGATATAATTGCTAAAGATGTAAAAAGACTTGTTATTGAATACTCGACCAGTCACTCTCATGTTTCATCCAATATAAGAGAAACTATACAAATTAGAGATGAAGATGGTACAATAATTTCACATCCATAAATAGTTTATAGACACAACACAGAGTGAACTGTTTGAAGCATTCAAAAAAGAATATCCAGATGTTAAGATATGTCAAAGAATGTTTGAGAGATTACGACCATGTTTTCTGCATATCAATAAGGCACGTGAAACTTGTTGTTGAAATAAT
Organism: Cryptomeria japonica; assembly: GCF_030272615.1. Classification (NCBI taxonomy): domain Eukaryota; kingdom Viridiplantae; phylum Streptophyta; class Pinopsida; order Cupressales; family Cupressaceae; genus Cryptomeria; species Cryptomeria japonica. The sequence continues at coordinate 627,740,975 of NC_081413.1, forward strand.
GTTGAATTTCAACTACACCTTCAGTCATATAAAAAAGGCAATGGCAAAAACTAATCCAAATGTAGTCATCCCTACAAGTGCAACATAGTTTGTGAAGTCTATTTTATGTGACAGATTAGAAGGTTCAGATGAGTTCAATGTATAAAAAATACATGTGTTGATTGTGGAGATTTGAAGAAATTTGTACAAATTGAGAACATTAATCTTTGAGTGCAAATTCTATGGAAGAGATTTGAATATGAAAAATATCAAACAAAATCAGGAGCTAAATCAAAAACAATTATATTAAAAGAGAGTGAATTGCCTTACAAAGAGTTTATGTGTAGATTTCACAATATGATATATCCACATATCCTACATTGTCATGGTGCAAGATGACATGCAAAATAGTTTCGTATCTCAAAAAATTGCTTTCCTTTGGGTTCTATTCTTTCAATAGTAGACCTCTCTGAGAACTATACGTTCATTCCTCACATAGAGATTGAAATTCAATACTATCATTCTGAGTAGGTTTCCATTTTTGTACAAGTTTGTATAGACATGCAGAGTTTCATGTGGACAGTGTAGAATCTGGTGAAGATGAATGCATTATCATTAAAGAAGTTCATTTTTATATCAGTGATGATACTTGTCATGACGAGAGTTATGTAGCACATTGTTTTGAGATTTTTTTTTAAAATATCATACATCATCAGATAACGCTTCAAAACATTAGATTTGGTTTGATGGATGTGCTGGTAAGCAAAAAAATTGATTAAGTTTCTTGTAGTCTTTATTATTATTTAGTATAATTAAGTTTTAAAACTAATATAATAGATTTGATTGTAACTTCACATGACAATTTAAATATGCAAAAGCATTCAATTGGTTGTCACAACAACATGCGAAACATGGTCTAAAGTTTTTGTGGAACTTTTTTTAGAGTGGACATGAAAAATGAGAGCATGATGGAGGAGGAGCCTATGTGAAGAGTTCACTTCACCAATATGAACTTGGAAGTAACAACATACAAAATTCAAGTGAGATAGTAGAATGGTACAAAACTCATTTTGGGGAACATGACACGACATACAACAAACACTATTTTTGGGAAGTTAAAGGCATTGATCAATCCAATCCTTATAATTGCCAACCAATTAATCACATTAGAAGTTTTCATCAAGTGATGACTACAAGACATAGCAAACCTCTTGTGATTTAGGCTAGAGAAAAATCATGTTTTTGTGTTGATTGCATTGAAAACAATGCAAATATTCAACAATGTCAGAACAATAGAGATGGATTTGTTTCACAATGGGAGATGAAACAATTTGTCACAATTCCTCCTTTTTAAGAAAGTGATATTGTAGGTATGCATGATCCTATATATTTATCTGATTATGAAAGTGTTTCCTATTTATTTGTGCCAGGTACACTTGCATTTTATTTAAATATCCTTACACCTTTTCATGTACTTTGTTTAAATTTTAATTAAATTTGAATTCTTTTTACATTCCACCATACACTTTATAATTTAATTGTTTGTAATTTGTCATGTACGGGTGATCTTTTTGTTGTTCTTGCATATCTTGACAATGTAGAAGGTGTTGACTATTACCTAGTACGATGCACAAAACCAAAATTTAATTGTCAGAATTAGTGGAAGATATTAACGGGCAACAATATCCCACTAGATCAGTCATTGTTGAAGGTACTTATTATCAACAAATGAAGATAGATAACAATGATGTCACATTTACTGAATTCATGCCCAGGCAAAAAGTTTTACATTATATTCATTTAATTATAGCAACAAGATTACATTTTGAAACTTTAAAAAGAGAGGTTGTGGCCCCCAAAAGTGGAGGTTTCCTATTGAAGATCATGAAAGGATATCAGAGATAGTAAAAGATAGAGAGGATCCAGATTTTATGTACCATGAGTTCACTTAATTTATTAGAACAAGTGAACTTGTGTATTTTTTTGACCATGATACATGTATATATATGAATATATATGTATACATACATGTATATATACGTGTGAGATTTTTCCAAGATCAAGGGCTCAGTGAAATGTACAAAATAGAGACACAATATAGGATAAGAATAAACTGTATTCTCATCAATAGAAAATTGATCAATAGTTCATGATTACATTGAATATGAGCCTGCTTATATAGGCAAGGCTATATGGATTTGTGAGCACACAAACATGACATGTGGCTCAATAAGAAACAAGGGTAGGTAGGAAATAGGTGTGGGTAGGTAGGAGAAATAATATAATAGTCCACATGAGGTGGATCACCCACTGACTGTGGAGTGTAACAACAAGATCAACACCATAAAAGGTGGAAATTCTCCAACACACACTATCCCAATGTGGTACAAACACCCAAGTGTCTCATACCCAAACTACTATGAAATGCATTTCCTAAGTAAACTTAAGTAAGTATAATAATATCCAAGATGAATAATTATTTACACCAACAATATGCATATATATGTATGTACTTTTTTTTGGATCATGATACATATATATGTATGTACATTTGAGCTATTTTTGGGATCACTATACATATGTACACAGATGTATAACATATGTACACATGCACACATATACATATATATACATTCGAGTTATTTTAAATTGCAATATATACATATGTACACATGTACATTTGAGTTTATTTGTTGCAACTACTTGAAATCAAAATTTACACAATTTGAGTTCATTTGTTGCACGCTATCTTATAATGATTTGAATCACTTAGTTGAATTAAATTAATTAATTGATTTGAAGTGATTTGATTAATTAATTTGATTTAATTTGATTAAATAATTGGATGTATTTGAATCACTTAATAAATTGATTAATTCATTGAATAATTGGACTAATTTTAATCACTTAATAAATTGATTAATTTGTTGGATTGATTAATTGATTGAATTTATTAATTCATTGCATTAATTCGTTGGGTTGATTAATTGATTTGAATTAGTTTGATTAATTCATCAAATTGATTTAAATTGATTTGAATTAATTTGATTAATTCATTGAATTGATTTGAATTAGTTTGACTAATTCATTGAATTGGTTTGAATTGATTTGATTAATTGATTTTAATTAATTTGATTAATTCAATGAATTCATTTGATTAATTGATTTTAATTAATTTGATTAATTCAATGAATTCATTTGATTAATTCAATGAATTCATTTGATTAATTGATTTGAATCACTTTTTTATTTGAATTGATTTGATTAATTTAATAATTAAATCAACAATTTTAAACTTACTAAATCAAATCAACAATTAACAATTCAACTAACTAATTCATTTTATTAATTTAATAATTAAATCAACAATTCAACTAACTAATTGATTTGATAATTCATTGAGTTAGCTTGAATTGATTTGAATTAATTTGATTAATCAAGTGAATTCATTTGATTAATTGATTTGAATTATTTGAATTAATTTGATTAATTCATTGAATTGAATTAACTTGATAATTTGATTAATTTGTTTTGAATCACTTTTTTATTTGATTCATTTAATAATTAAATCAACAATTAAACTAACTAAATCAAATCAACAATTAACAATTCAACTTACTAATTGATTTAATAATTCATGGAATTGGTTTGAATTGATTTCAATTAATTTGATTAATTCATTGAATTGATAATTTGATTAATTGATATGAATCACTTTTTTATTTGAATTGATTTGATTAATTTAATAATTAAATCAACAAATCAACTAACTAATTGTTTTAATAATTCAATTTATTAAATCAACAATTCAATTAACTAAATATCAAGATTTATTATCTAAAATAACATGATCAATTCTATGTAACTTGAACTAATTATTAAAATATAACATAGACACATAGACATGTGTAATAAACAAACAATCAATCTCATCAAACAAGTGTGTCTAATACGTAAATAATGTCATCAGACATGTTGATGTAGCCAGTTAAAACATAACCAATATAACCAAGAATAATCAGAAATAAACACAAGTATAGATCAAATGTTCTTCATTATTCTTCTGCAACTCCAATCATTCTACCATTACAATGAAAAATTCCCTCTTTTAAACAAACACCAAAAATTTCCTTTCTGGGCATATTTTTACAAAATCCAAAAATTGCCATTTAAGAAATTTTTTAAATCTATCCCAAAAATCATGAAATCTTCTAGAAATCTAAAAAGAATTCCTATGACACAATAAAACAACTTTCTAATCTCAAAAATATTACGAGCTGAAAATTAACTAAAAAACCAACTTTCTAAAAAATCGAAAAAAAGAGTAAAAGCCAATTTTGGGGCCTTAGATGAAGGAATCCAGCCCTGAAAATTTGCAGTTTTGGGGACCCTATCGAACTTGGTTTGTTGGCAATCTAATCAACTCCTCAAGGTCTATGTCCACATAAAACTTTAGCCCAATCGGACAACCGAGTCAAAAGTTATGACCCCACGAAGTCCCTACATCATTCTCCTCTCGTTGAAAAGAACGCAGCTCTTGCAAGTGGGTGTCCTCAAATTGCTACCACCAACCTCAATCCAACTGCTGCAATTCCAACTCTATAATTCATGTGCTCTCTGTTAGTGCTAATCCATCCCATTGTACGAAGTATCTATGGTATTCTCCTTGTTGAGTGTGAACAGTCTTCTTGTCAAGAATCTATGCAATCTTCTCCCATTTCTTACTAGGGAGTGTTCACTGCTAATCTACTTCCTCCTCACCACCATCATCATGAATGTCACCATGAAATGTGTATAGATCAGAAATATTAAATACAGGAGAGATATCAAGATCAGGTGGTAGATCGACCTGATAAGCATTGTCATTGATCTTCTTGAGAACCCTACAAGGATGACCTTTCTTATATTTTAACTTGTGGTATGTGCCTATAGGAAACCTCTCTTTTCATAGATAAACCATCACTAAATCACCTTCCTTAAAGACATGATGTCTTCGACCAACATCGACTATAGATTTGTACTTCGCATTACTTTCCTGCAACTTTTGTCTCACCCCTTCCTGCAATTGGTGAAGGTGTTCTGCAAGTGCTACTACATCATCACTGATTCTTTCACCAAGGGGCAACTGCACCAAATCTAGAACACCCTTAGGATTCCTACCATAAACAATTTCAAATGGGAATTTACCTGTAGATCTATTCACTGAGCTGTTGTAAGCAAACTCTACTTGGGGCAATGCCAAATCCCACTGCTTGGGCTTCTCTCCAATAATGCACCTTAACAGGTTTCCCAAACTACGATTGACTACCTCTATTTTCCCATCAGCTTGGGGGTGATAGGAACTGCTAAACTACAACTTAGTCCCCATATTCTTCCATAAAGTTCACCAAAAATGACTTAAGAACTTTGTATCTCTATCAGAGACAATAGTTTTGGGCACACCATGCAACCTAACAACTTCTGAAAAAAATAATTTGGCCACTCATGTTGCATCACTAGTTTTCTTACAGGAAATAAAATGAACCATTTTACTGAATCTATCAACAACCACAAAAATAGAATCATTACCTCATTGTGTATTTGGAAATCCCAAAACAAAGTCCATGCTCAAATCTATCCATGGTTCTAGAGGTACGGGAAGTGGCATGTACAACCCTGTATTCTATGAGTGTCCTTTAGCAACCTGACAGATCCTACACCATGCCACAAATCTAGTTACATCTTGTTTCATCTTTGGCCAGTAGTATTTATCTTCGAGTAAGGCTATTGTCTTATCCTTGCCAAAATGCCCAGCCAAACCATTGCTATGAAATTTCCTGATGATATTCTCCCTCATGGAACCAACTAGAATGCATAATTGTTTCCCTTTGAAGAGATAGCCATCTTGCATAAAGTATTCACCTTGGATATCAGACATATGTCCAGCTATTGGGTTCTTCAACTGTTCCAGAATCTCCTAGAAGTCATTGTCAGACTCATACAAATCTTTGATTGTATGAAAACCAACGACCTCATTCTCCATTGTTGTTAGAAGTAAAACACATCTGCTCAATGCATCTGCAACTTTGTTTTTCTTTCCTGATTTGTGCTTCAAAACAAATCTATAGCCTTGTAAGAATGAAACCCATTTTGCATGTCTACTACTCAACTTCTTTTGTGTGTTCAGATATTTTAATGCGATGTGATCTGTGAACAAGACAAACTCCTTTGGAACTAAATAATGCCTCCAATGTCACAAGGCTTGCACAAGTGCATAAAACTCTACATCATATGTGGAATAGTTCTTCCTTGCCTCATTCAATTTTTCACTAAAAAAGGTGATTGGTTTACCTGCTTGGCTAAGAATAGCTCCAATACCTACATGTGAGGCATCACAATCAACTTCAAAGACTTTTTTGAAGTCTAGTAATGCTAATATGGGAGCTTCTATTACCTTCTTCTTGAGAAACTTGAAACTTTCTTCAGCCTCATTGGTCGACATGAATTCCTTTCCTTTGGTACAATCTGTGATGGGTGCAACAATACTACTAAAATTATGAATAAACTTTAGATAAAATGTGGCCAGACCATGAAAACTTCTTACCTTTGTTATGCTCCTAGGACTAGGCCATTCCAAAATTGCTCTAACCTTCTCTGAATCCATCTTGATACCTTCTGCAGAAAAAATAAATCCTAGAAAAATGAAACTCTCTTGCATAAAACTACACTTCTTTAGGTTTGCATAAAGTTGCTCTTTCCTCAAAACATCCAATATGATCCGTAAATGCTGCAAGTTCTCCTCTTTGCTCTTACTAAAAATTAAAATGTCACCAAAATAAACTACAACCCACTTACCAATGTAAGGTCGAAGTACTGTATTCATCAATTGCATGAAGGAACTGGGTGCATTAGACAACCTAAATGGCATCACCATCCACTCATATAATCCATCTCTAGTCTTGAATCCTGTCTTCCATTCATCCCCTTCTTGGATCTGAATTTGGTGATACCCACTTCTCAAATCAATTTTACTGAAATAATGAGCCCCTACAAGAACATCCATCATGTCATCCAAGCAAGGTATAGGGAACTGATATTTGATGGTAATTCTATTGATTACGCTGCTATCTATACATATCCTCCATGTCCCATCTTTCTTTGGTGCTAATAATGCTAGTACAACACATGGGCTCATGCTTTCTCGCACAACACCTTTTTTCATAAGCTCCATCACCTGCTTGTTGAGTTCTACATGTTGTGTAGGGATCATCCTATATGCTACCTAATTAGGTAAAGATGCTCCCAGAATTAGATCAAGATGATGTTGAATATCTCACTTCGGTGGAAGACCATCAGGTAGCTCATCAGGTATAACATCACTATATTCTTTGAGTATCTTTATTACTTCAGCAGGGATTGTTATCCTTCCTCCTTCCTCCTTTTGTACCATTAATGCATAATATAATCCTATCACCTTCATCTCCTTAACAAGCTCTCTTTCAGACAACATATTCTTAGCTTCCCCTACATCCTTAAGGGGTAATAAGATGACTTTCGTTCCTTCCTTCCAAAATGTATATGTATTCCTTTCCCCATCATGCATGACCTTTCTGTCATATTGCCAAGGTCTCCCCAGTAATACATGACATGCATCCATTGGGATGACATCACACCAGACCTCATCTTTGTAATTTTTTCCTATAGAAAAATTGATCAAGCACCTCTTATCAATAGTAACTTCATTCCCCTTCTTAAACCATGCAATATGGTAAGGGTGAGGATGTTTCTCACACTGTAAATTCAACTTATCTGCCATCTCTCTAGAAACCATGTTCTCGCAAATACCACTGACAATAATAACTTGACATACCTTTCCTCTTGAGGTGCATCTGGTTCAAAAAATATTGGTTCAAAGCCATGGGTCATCAGAGCTCTAAATCTATGTTTTCTCCTTCTCTGGGATTATCAAGGTTCTCCTTATCATGAGGTTTTCTCCTACATCTAGGAGAACTTCTAAATCTACTCCATCATTTTCAGATTTAGCTAAAATCACCCTGGATGGTCCTCCTTGATTTCTATCTTGCATGTTAAAATTTGAGCACTCAAATGCTCTGTGGCCTTCTTCCCCACACCTAAAACAAGTGAATGGTCTCCTTTGGCTTTCCCATCCTCTACCACCACCATAACCTTTTCCTCTTTGAAAGCCTCATCCTTGTTGCAGATTAGGGGAATCTGGGCAAGTATCATCTTTCTTCTCTACTCCTTGGGATGAATATCCCCTACCATAACTTCTTCCTCCTCTATTCCATTGAAAATACTATCTGTTTTGCTTTTCTTCTGCCTTTAGAGCTAGCTAATAGGTCTCTTCCATACTGTCGATCCGGTGCATGCTTAATTCATCCTGAATTGAAAAATTTAATCCATTTACATACCTAGCAGCCATTTGTTCATCAGATTCTTGATGTTCAACCCGAATGGACAATTGGTAAAATTCATCTGTGTAATCTTGTACAATAGATAAGTTTTGCTTTAGATTTTGAAATCTGCGAAACAGAGTTTGTGCATAGTCTAAAGGCAAAAACTTTTCTCTTAATTTATTCTCCATCTTGCTCTAGTTTTTGATCTTCTCTTTTATTTTCCTCATTTCCTCCTTTTGTAGATGATCCCACAAGATCATTGCATGACCCTTTAACTTAGTGCATGCAAACTTAACTTTTTTTTCCTCTATCATAGATTTCCACTCAAAAAATTTCTCCATCTCATTCAACCAATCAATTAGCTCCTCTAGATTAAAACTACCTGCATATTCTGAAACTTCAACTTTAATTCCTTCATTCTTCCCTTCTAATGTCTTCAGCATCCTCTCTTCAAAATTTCCATGATTTACTGGTTCTTCTTCAAACTCTTCAGACTGATTTGTATCTCCTTCATCCAAACCTTCATCAGAATTATCTTCCCTTTGCCTCATTCTCTGATTTTCCCTTATATTCGTGAGCTCTACAACCTATCTTTGGAGGTTTTGTATATCTTTATTCATCTGAGAAAGACCTTTTCCTCTTCCTCTCCCAACCATCTTCTTGCTCTGATACCAGATGATGTAGCCAATTAAAACATAGCCAATATAATCGAGAATAATCAGAAATAAACACAAGTATAGATCAATTGTTCTTCATTATTCTTCTACAACTCCAACCATTCTACCATTACAATGAAAAAATATCTATTTTAAACAATCACCAAAAATTTCCTTTTTGGGCAGAATTTTACAAAATCCAAAAATTGCCATTTAAGGAAATTTTCAAATCTATCCCAACAATCATGAAATATTCTAGAAATATAAAAAGCATTCATATGACATAATAAAAAAACTTTCTAATCTCAAAAAGATTATGAGCTCAAAATTAACTAAAAAACCAACTTTCTAAAAAACCAAAAAAAAAAGTAAAAGCCAATTTTGAGGCCTTAGATGAAGGAATCTGGCCCTAAAAATTTTCAATTTTAAGGTCCCTACTAAACTTGGTTGGGTTGGCAATCCAATCAATTCCTCAAGATCTATGTCCATGCAAAATTTCAGCCCAATCGGACAACCGAGTCAAATTTTAACTGGTTTGATCCATCATCAACACCTCCAGAGTGTGCATGGGCCATAGGTATCTGAGATGAAGAACTCAAACATGCTTGACGAACCTAGATCATATATAATTCAAACTTAAAATTGTGTTAACTAACAATTTTGAAGTTTAAATCCACTATTTAAAATTAATTAAATAATATGACCTTACAGAAAAAAAACAATGTATACCTAATTATGACCATGTGCAGAAGTAGAAGGATGTTGGAAATCTCCTAACGTCTCCAATGTAATAGGACACTGCATATACTTCAAAATTAAATTTTTTTTAACCATTTTGAAATTGAAATCCACTATTTAAAATCAAATAAATAATATGATCCTATAGAAAAAAACAATGTGCACCTCACGAGACTTGAAGGCTCTCCTGATCTAGCTGACCTCAGATGAATGGAAGGACACATGGTCAATGTTTATATCCAATGATGCATCCTCTAAACCGTTAATAATATGACTATTATAGTGACCATGAGGTCGAGTAGGAGGTGTTAAAGTAATAGGCAGCAACGGTGTAGGATGTGGTGGCTTAGGTATCAGATCAAATGGTGTAGGCTGAAGAGGAGGTGTGGGATCAATTGATGTATGTGGTGGAACGGTTGTTGGATACACTAGAATTCCCTCCTCTCTCCCCATATCACATTGAGACACTCTACCTCTGTGTACATGCTATCTCACATGTGCTAGTACATCCTTGAGTGGGATCCCAAGGATCGTTGAAAGAAGTGTATATGAATCCAATAATTCACTAGACAACAATGAACTCATCCATTGCAATGGATAAACCTCTATCAACCATCTAGTGTCAAGTGGAGATGGTATGTCTACATGGGTTTAAGGATTAGTACCACTCCTAGATGTCGCATATGTAGCCTACAGAATGGTACCCTACAATAGCAACAAATATCTCCGAACATGATCAAATGTGGTCTGGTTGACTTGAGTGTCAATATGTGCAATGCTAGAATAGATATGTCGCATGACATAATTAGTTGTTGCATCTGCTTACTCTGATAACTCCAAACATTTTGGTAGAACCAAAAGGTTTGGACCAACTAATGCTTGTTTATTAACGAGCACTGTTGCATCAGGTTGTCTAAATTTATCACTAAGCCTCCCTCTCCCTTGTCCAGCATCTGCTAGTATAGATGCATAATCAATGTCTAATCTCATATGAAACTCTGCAAACAATTATTTGTAGAAATAAAGTGGGAATTCGTCCTTCTATGGTCCACATATGATGAGATGCCAACCATATAGGATATATGAATGGTGCCACAAGTGGATCAGTGCACCTCATGACTAAATATCCTCTAACCTTACGTGGTCTTAGACCCTAATAATGGGGGAACATAGTATGGACCCATGTAGAAGATACATCCGTGCTTATAGTTTCCCATTTCATCGTGCTAGTGACACTACGTTAAAGGGAGATATAGAAAGAATCTACGAGCATATCATCATAAGGATTATATGTCTGAATAGTGTCAATCTTGTCTGGAAAATCATCCCTAATAGTCTTTGCCCTTTCCTTATTAGGGTAGGTAGTAGTTGAATCTAATGTGGATGCAAGATGGTCTAGAGCACGCTATAAGGCCTGAGTTGTTTCGGCAAAAAGTTGAGCCCTGACATCACTATCACTAGAAGGCATTTGACAAGACTATCTAGATGTCTGGTTAGTGCCCTAGTGATGAGCACTACCATTTGATGCGTGATCGACCATCTAGTATGTACATAATTACAAAAGCAAATAATTTTAAAAATAATTATTCAAAACTATTTTAAACAATTCAAACTAATTGTAAAAACTATTTTAAACTAATTCAAACATATTTCAGAATGTATGTGTGTATGTATGTATGTGTATATGTTTATGTATGTGTGTTTATGTGTGTATGTTGGTGTATGTGTGTGTGTATGTATGTATGTATGTATGTGTATATTTATATCTATATGTGTTTATGTTTTTATGTGTATATGTAAATGTAAATGTAAATGTATATGTATATGTATATGTATATGTATATGTATGTGTGTTTGTGTGAGTGTATGTATGTATGTGTGTTAATGAGAAAATGATTTTTTTTTAATAATTTAACAAGTATATGTGCATATTTTTTTAATAGTTTTCTAATGAATTTTTAAATTTTGCTAGGTTTAATTTTTTTTTTTAATATTTTTCTAATATTTTCATTCTAAACATTTTGAAAAAATTGATAAACTATTCAATAAAAATAATTATAGCAATAAATATATAAATTTTTTAAATTAAAAATACAAAACTAAAACAAAAAACAGAAAAAAATAAACCTACCTAGAAAAATGGGGGCTAGGAATAAGCTCCTTGTGAGTTCGGGAAAACTCCTAAAGCACTTTAGGGTGTAGATGGGGTCGGTGGGCAAAAAGTTGGTTTATATAACCAATAATCCGATCAAACTGGCTATTGGCACTATAGCTGGCCAAAAGTGTGACATAGGTTCATCGATTTACCCAGATATGTTCATGTTGAATTTATGTGTTTATGTGAATTATTAATGGTGCATTGATGAATATCGGTAGTAATGTTGCACATTAATGGAATGTTAGTAATAACATAGGAGTGATAGTTACCTTAGAGAAAAAGATTTATCTCCTTTTGTTAGTAGATTTTAGTTTATTTTTCTATGGTATTTTGGTGAGCATTACAATATGTTGCAAACCCATGGCTTCAATCGCCGCTCAATCCTCAACAATTAGGTTTAGCTATAGTTGATGTGTCATAGGGAATCTCTCTTGTGACTCCAACTCATGCAAGATACTCTTACAATCATACCAAAATCAATGGCATAAATTCTAGTAGCAATCATGTCTATCACATAGTGTTGCTTATCCTATCCTATACTAGTGGTTCTTATGTTTATCACATGCTATTTCTAATCAGGCTCTATTCCTAGTGCCTATGTCTATCACATGGTTCTACATCCTATCAATGTATATGTTTATCACATTACAGTTGATCATATTTTTGTTAGAGCACCCATTGGATTTTATCCATTCAATGGCTTATCCTAGATTTGCTTGGCATTTTATCTACCTAGGGGCACCTATTTGAGTTCATTATCTCAACAGTTTATCCAATTAGCTATACATGTTAATCGCATGGTTGCTTATTCTTACCCTAATCATATCTTTATCCTATCTAGGGAAACTATCAAAGTGTATCCTCTTGACAATTTATCCAATTGACAACATATATCTATTATAAAATTGTTGATTTTAACCTTCCTAGACACATATGCACTAATTTGAAACCTATACACATTTTTACTGCATAAATGCGGTTTTATTTAGCATAGATGTGCTTGCAAGAATAAATGCAACACTGTTTAGAATATACTCGCCATCACTATATATATGCAATTTTATCTTTTATCATTGTCTCTTTTAACCTTTTTCTCTTTTGAAGAGATTGTCTACACTTTTTCAATACTTTTCATCCAACCTCTCAAGGGGGCATATCACTCCCATCCTGGGGCAAAATTATATCAAATTATCTTATCTTCTTTGAGCCAACACAATAGGCTGCATTGTCTCAAAGAGAGGCAAAATGTAGACACATTAAATTTTCATATCCTATTTAACTAAGTATTTTACTTAATTATTTTATCCTAAGCCTTGTATTAATTAAATAGATTTTTATCCTTTTCTACCCTTTCCCTATTTAAATAAATATTTTAATTTATTTAAATTATCCTTTCCCTAAAATAAATAAATATTTTATTTATTTTATTGTTCCCACTTCCTCTATTAATTAAATCAATTTTTTATTTATTTAATTAATTCATTAGCTTTTTCCTCCATGACACTTGTTATTTATCTCTTGATTTTATCCTAACCACCTTTCTAATATTTTATCATTTTCCCTACCTACCCTTTAATCCTATCCGACCATTTATCCTTTCACCTCTTAATCTTATCCCTTCATTTTCTAAGTTGTTCTCTATATAAGAGGATTCCTCCATCCTTCCACAACACTAAAAAGAAAATTAATCTTCATATGATCAATCAAGCAATCAAATGTCTACACAACCACAATCCATTCTTTGTTGAGCTCTTGTGTACAATACAAAATTTGAGAGCAACCATATCAAATAAGATCAATGGAGATAGGAAACAATGGAGATCAAATCCTACTAAGAATGTGAATGGTATAATCTTTCATGTTTTGATTTTTTACATTTTTTAGTTTCTTCATTGGTGTATGGTGGAGTCTTAATTGTAGAACTAGGGTTTTATGTGGTTGGATCTTTGTTGGTTTTACAATATTTTTATCATTCCATTTTCACCTTATTCACTTCTCATTCCTAATATTTCACCAAATTTTATTTCCATTTATCAAAAATTTCAATCATGGTGATGGAATGCTTTTTGAATTATCTCCTACTAATGTGACTATACAAGAGATGCAAGATCTTGAAAAGGTCATTTCTCTAAGAAAAGTTGATCATGCAACCTATTTTTATAGGTTTAATGGATTGGAGTCTTCATCAATATCATCCTTTATTGCTCAAAAAGATTTTGTGACAAAGCTTTGGCATTAAAATCTAGACACTTGAACTACAAATATCTTCAATAGATGAGCACACATAGATTGGTGATTGGTTTACTGTAGACCTCTTTTTTAGAGAGATTTTGTCTCATTTGTGTCCTTAAAAAACATCATAGAGATCCCTTTCATAAGAGATCAATAACAAGGCTTTGGAACAATATGGTAGACATGTTGAGAACTTATATTTTCATTAACTCTTTCAAAATATAGTCATATGATATAATTCATTCAATACACCACTTTGTGTGATTCTCCATGCAAAAGTTAATAGAAAGTTTCAGAACCCTTTGCAAATGACCCTGAATTCCCTTTTATAGAAGCAAGGAAGAAACAACATCTTCAAGTCAATTTGCAACAGAAAAATGTAGAAATGTTAAAACTTGGGAGAATTTGAGAATACAAATTTACAAGCTGAAGGTTTGCACTATGCATCGTAGATTCATAGGCTAGATTAGCAATAGCAAGTGCTAGTTTTTTCATGTTCATAAAACAAATTTATTTCATGCGATGCCAAATTCCAACTACAAAAAACATAAAATCTTGAAAGTAACAGTAAAAATAGAAAATTGTGCAATACACTATGAATCTTGAGATTTATGTGCCAGTTTTTGTAGGGTACTCCACTCTTCATCTAATGGAAGGTCAATATTCTTTAAACTATGGAAACTCAACTGCAACTTCATCAACAATCTATATTTAGAAGAGTGATTTGACATCAGTGTTTCACCAAATACCACATTCATAGTTGTAAATTGTTTGATGAATTCTAGAAAGCTTTGGGGAGTTGTGTTGTTAGGAAGCAAGTCTAAATCAAACTTCATTTTTATCTCATTTTTTTTTTTGTAAGATTCTTTTCCAATGAATTTATTTGATGGCTTAACAGTCTTAGGAAAACCAAGTTTAATCAAGTAGTTATCTTTTCTTGTATCTTCAATAACTTTTTGCCAAATTTATCCATAACTTCTTATGTTTCCTTTAGTTTCTAGTATTTTTTAAGGATAGATGATGTCTTAACTGTGTCATCAATGCGGTTGTTAATTCCCTTGGATGCCAAATAGTTGTCACTGGTACTATAGACTAGTTGAAAAATCTATTTTGCCATATCCTCTTTTGAATAAACATGCATGCTCTTCTCAATGTTCCCTTTGATTTTAATATAAATTAATCTCAGACTTTCATTCAATTGAAACCATTCACACAACTTGTCAATCCTTGACATTATTTTCCGCCAAATGTTTTCTTGTATATACTTCATTGTATTTTTCATATTATCTTTCAATCTATCATCCAAAGTTTTAATTTTATCATTTGCATTGTGCAAGTCTTCTTTCGTTTCTACACATTTTTTTGTTTCTTCCTCTACTTTCTCTTCCAAATGTTTTCCTTTTCCCTTCTCATGATCTAAAAAGGTTCTATATTTTTCTTATTTTGGTAGCAGCAGACTCATAACTTTTATATAATTTTTCAAAACTAGCTCTTTCATCATCAATTTTTTTATTGGTTTTAGCCAGTTTTTTGCTTAGGTTCTTCAATTGTGCATCCATCATTTCTTGCTCTACAATTTCTACTCTAGAGCCTAGATTTTTTATCCTTTTCTGTAAATCATTACACTTGTTATTTGCTTCTTTCCTCTTTGATTTTTTTGTTTTCCAAGTCTTCCTGTAACTATTCTATTTATTTCTCCAGTTTATTTGTTCTCTCTCCACCTTAAGCAGTGAAGTGTAGACCACTTCGTTAGTCTTTTTTGACACACTAATTTTGAACACATTTTGTACTTTGGAAAAATCCATTTGGAGGGTGCTAACTTAAAATTCATAGGGATCTATCTGACTATGTGGTCGAATTTTATCTTTATTTGGAAGCATAACAACCATGAACTCCATCATATCTTTGTGTGGGTCATATGTTAGAAATACCATGTTCCTTGTAGGTTGTTCATCTAAAACTTCAGTCAAGGCAACCCTACGCAATGCCCTCTTTTTTTCTTTACTTGCATTTGTTAAGTGTTCAAATTTTTCATTGTAATCACAAAATTAAAAATTAGGGCTTGCTGAAGCAATTGAATATTTTGAAAGGTGAAATAGAAAAGGCTCCAGTTCCACCTATGTCTGTGGTTTAATTAATGCATTATGAGGAGTACCAACAATCATTCCTGATCTTGTCCCACTATCACTTTCATGTGTAGTTTTTATAGTCTTTGAGGGGTCTATTTTGAAGCTACAAATGATATATTTGTAGTGGCAGTGGCACTTGATATAGGATTCTCAATAGTATGAGTATCTACCACTAGTGGCCTCTTGCAAGAGATATTTTATTGTTGCACTTGTCCAAGACCAAGACAACTAGTATTAGTAGTAGTATCCATGCCAACCCCACCATTTATAGTGGCACCTGAGTGAACACTAAGAGGAATGCTATCCAAAGATTCCACACCAGTGGTAGTGGCACTTGATTCACCACCAATGGTAATACCATGATGTGGTGGTGGTTGGGGATTTGAACCTGTAACAAATACAAGTGGACCCTGAGGGTAATGAGATGTACCTTTTTCATGATGAATCTGACGAATCAAATCCAATGAATGGTTTAATAGGAGCTTTTGATTTTGAATCTAACGGAAGTTGTACCTCAAGTGGATACCAAATGTCTTTTCCTCTAGGACCTAGACCACCACCTTCAAAACCCATTTTTCCACAATGTTTGCCCCTTTGCTATATTTTTCTATCATGGACTCATTGACTGCATCTAATATTTTAGGGACTATGGTAGTTGTTGGGGTGGGATTAACCTCATACTCATTTTCATCATCACTCCTATCATATGTTGTTTTGGGATACTCCATATTCCACAATTTGCTAAACTCTACATCCTCATTGATGGACTCAAATTTTGCATTGGTCTTTGGTTCACTGAGATTCTTCCTCATAGTCAAAAAATCATTTATTTTGGTTTGAGTCCAATAACTATCTTTACATTCTTGCGGAATTGTTTTGGGAATAGACTTGTTAGATGGATTAGCAAATTTTTGGTAGAAATTGTACGAACTCCTATTTTGGATGCCCTCCTTTATTGTCCTTTGTTTGTGTAGTGCCATAATTTTTGATGACAATTCTTTTGTTGAAATGTTATTGTCAGAGGCAATTTTATCCATATCTTTTTTTACCTCATCCCAGGAGTCCATGTTTCTAAGATTTTCTAGCAATGGTTTACTTTCATGTTGATATAATGCTGAAGAGTTCCCATTTTTCTTAAGCCTTTCTTGAACTATATCGATTGGATCATACTACCAGAGACCCTCATCACAAAAGCTAAAACCTACCAAAAAATTATGTGCCACATTGAATGAATTTCTTGCAAATGTGAATCTTCCACATGAGAAAGGCAAGGAAGAAAATATTCTTTTCTTTTCCTGACCATGGAAGTGCCTATCTATTCTCTCCAACTGTCGTACATATTCCAATGCAAATACTTTTTCTGTAACATGTATTGGAAGTCTGTAGGATTTTACTACTGATCCGTAAAACCTTAACACAGTGTATACTTCTATGAAGAACCAGTCAGCCAATTGCATTTGACTTCTGAATTGAATTCAATCTCTACAAGACACAGGTAATCTAGGCATTAGAGAGCTTTTAATTTCATTATGTACATTGGTATCAAAAATAAGTCTACAAAATGGTTGTAGTTGTTTTTGTTATCATGTATCCTTATCTTTGGTGTCCATTACTATATTGGACACTTTATTCTATTCCGAGTCTTCTCATCAATCTTATAGTTCACAATGTGAAGATTGTTGGTTTCGAATATTGCATGATACTTGGATAGAAGAAGATAGCACAATTAGGATGATAACCTAAATGCCTTACAAGAACCTTTTTTTATCATTAGTAATTATTTTTGCATGGATTGAACAATGTGCTCAACAAAATTATATCTTAATGGTTGACTTACACAATGGATGTTAAAAATCATTTCAAGAAGGCTAGCACCCACTTCCCTATTATTTTCCAATCCTAGGAAAAATGTCATCAAGGAAATAGTATCCCGAACCCATGGACCAAAATTGTTATAATCATAAGGAGGCTTATGATTCCGATGCAATGGAGTGTCACACATTATTAGACCTCTAAAAAATTAATCTCTTCGACTTGGATTGAGACTCTCATATTTCTCTAGCAGCTTTCCTAGGTCAATGTGGATGTTTAAGTTTTGTGCTTCAAACCCTAGGTTCAACAAATGAGAAAATTATCCCACGTTTATGGATAGAATTTCCTCTTTCATATTTTTATTGACAAATATTTTTTTATATTCATCATAATTTTTGGTGGAGACCATGACAAATTGAGGGCAATGGAATAGTTCAGGTAACACCATGCTTGCTAATCCAACATTCCATGATACAATTTTATTTGTTCTTTGTTTTGACAATCTGTTGAAAATAGTAAATTTTGCCTTGCTTGGACCTGCTGCCTTATTACGCAATGCATATCTAATATCTATGATACACTTTTTACTATATATAGTAGGGTCATAAATATCATGGCATTCGTCAATGAAACCTGACGTTTTAATAAGTTTGGTTAGGTCTATTTTTTTTTCACTAGGCTTCTTGTTAAACTAGTACTTCCTTGTTTCCCCATCGCTGTTATTGTTAATAATTCAAAATAATGCTAGATATAAGCTTGAAAATCCTAACCTTCAAATTGAACCACGAGATTAAAAAAAGAAAAAAACGTGGGATGTAGGTGTTGTAGATTTTACCTGAAATTTCTATTTCACTAGATTGGTGTAGACAGACTCTGTTACAACTTGCATTCTTCAATCTAGTAGTTGTTTCTAAATCTCTGTCGATTTAGTAGTTTGTCCATGAAATGAAATATGATTATAATTTATGAGTCACTTATTTTGAGTATACTAAAAAGTACCAAATTAATGCCTAAAGGGAAAAATATCTAGAATCCTTTTGTAATTTTATAAATTATTATTATATCTATTCATCACCGAAGGACAAAAAATTCATTTCTTTAGTCTAAATTCTGAGGACAGTGAACACATTACCAGAATCAAGTGACGATTCACTTTTCCAGACTATTTTTTAATTCTTGTTAATCCTTTTCAACTTCTGCCTGAAATAGAGCTTAATTATAATAATTAAATGTAAAATGTTCAATTCCAGGTCAAGTTCTCAAAACTGTGTTTACTTCCCACATTTGGGCCAAAATCCACCCTAAGCAATTGACATGTGCTCATCCAATGAACGATGATATTTGTTGTCAGTTGTCATGGGTCCCAAGACTTTTGCTATTTCTAGGGCACACCACTAGACTTGAGTCACTTTTACAGATTATTTTTGAAGTCTTTTTAATCCTTTTCAACTTCTACCCACAATAGAGATTTATAGATATAATTTTAGTTAATTAAATGTAAAACATTCAACTCTAGGAGAAGTTCTCACAAATGTGTTTACTTTCCAAATTTGGGTCGAAATCCACCCTAAGTTGTTGATCTGTTCTCATCCAATGGACAATGGTATCTGTTGTCAGTTATTGTGGGTGCCATGACTTTTGGTATTTTTTGGGCACGTCACCAGACTCAAGTCACTTTTCTAAACTATTTTTAAAGTCTTTTTAATCCATTTCAACATCCACTCGAAATAGAGCTTTATAGACTTAATTATAGTTAATTAAATGTAAAACATTCAATTCTAGTTGAAGTTCTCACAACTGTGTTTACTTCCCACATTCGGGCTGAAATCCACCCTAAGTCATTGATTTGTGCTCATCCAATGGAGGATGGTATCTGTTATTAGTTGTCATGGGTCTCATGACTTTTGCCATTTTTTGGACACGTCACTAGACTGGAGTCACTTTTTCAAACTATTTTTTGTCTTTTTATTCCTTTTCAATTTCTGCCTGAAATAGAGCTTTATAGACTTAATTATAATTAATTAAATGTTAAACATTCAATTTTGGGTGATGTTCTCACAAATGTGTTTACTTCCCACATTCGAGGCGAAATCCACCCTAAGTCATTGATCTGTTCTCATCCAATGGACGATGATATCGGTTGTTAGTTGTTGTGGGTCCCAAGACTTTTGTCATTTTTCAGCCACGTCAATAGACATGAGTCACTTTTTCAAAACGGTTTTGAAGACTTTTTAATCCTTTTCAACTTCTCCTGAAATAGAGCTTATTACATTTAATTAAGTATACAATTGCAAATTTAGAATTTAACTATACTTAATTAAATGTTTATCATTTATGGAAGTCTTCTCATAGAAGTTTGCAAAAAAATGTTTATCATTCCTTTGCATGCACTAGTTCAAAACTTCAACAACAAGTTGGAATTTTAATTCACTTGTTTTTCATGAGATAATCATTTTTTTTAATATATTTTTAAAATTATAATCAATGATAATTAATGTACAAATAATTAATGGAATGAACTAGATTTTTTTATATATATTAAATATAGAGGAATAAACATTACATAAAAAAGATCACAGTATTAAATTTATTTCCATTGTTTAACAAAATATTGAAATAACATAGCTCATAGACAAAAAAATAAAATGTAGCTCATAGACATTGTGATACTTATTGGATGCTATCAGTTGCAGCCAATCCTTGATATTATGTTTTTTCAAATACTTCTTTGTCAAGCACTTCAAATATCTTTTTGAAAAGGTCATCTCAGAAGTGACACTAAGTTTGTTCTTTAACTTTAGAGAAGAAATTAGAATAGACCTGTTATTTTTTTATGGTGAAAATTAAATCTTATATCCACACTAATTAAAAACTATTTAAGATATTTCAAAACATAAGTATTATGCTAAGTATCTAGCCATTGCATGATGGAAGCAAAAAATAATAAATTTAAATAGAAAGAATTTTAATATCCATAAGAGGCAAACTGAAATGAAATAGAATTTATAAAATTATCATTAATATATATGTTTAACAAATTTATAATTTTTACATGTCTGAGTGCCTCAAAAAATTTAAATCTAAAATGATTGAGCCTGTGAGGTCATGAGGAAATAGCCAAAAAAACAAACTACTAGGGGGTCGGGGCTAGGGCATAGGTAGTGGACACATTCATGGTTTACCCTAAGAATTTCGGTCTCCTTCCATGTAGAATTCCTTAGGCATTATAAGCTGTGAGAATTATTCAAGCCAACTGTAGTTTGGAAATTCATCTAGGAGGAACCATTTCTGGAGAAAGTCCCTACCAATCTACACCCATTTCCTATGACGTGTCAACTACTCCACATTCAAGTTGAAAAGAAATGGGTGCCTGGACACTGACACTATTTGGTCAGGAAGGAGAACCT
Source organism: Cryptomeria japonica (assembly GCF_030272615.1). Classification (NCBI taxonomy): domain Eukaryota; kingdom Viridiplantae; phylum Streptophyta; class Pinopsida; order Cupressales; family Cupressaceae; genus Cryptomeria; species Cryptomeria japonica. The sequence continues at coordinate 627,762,482 of NC_081413.1, forward strand.
TGGTATATTCATTCACCCAAGGGATCCCAACCCCTACTTTTGCAAAGATGATAATAGTAATGTCATCTTCAAGCAAGTCTTCTTTAAACACCTTCCTTAACAACATCAACATAGCCACCTTGCCTCCTCTGAGGTCCATAAGAGATGCCAAGAATTGTGACATAACATCCATGTTAACACAATATCTATTTTTGTTACACAGAAAGTCTTTGCCCAACACCATCCTCACAGCCTCATTAGTGAACATCCCAACGTCATAATAGACTGATTGGAGGGTTTTAGGAACTAGAAGGACAACTGAGAGGGGGGTGAATCAGTTGTGAAACAATTTTATATAAATGGTAATCCAAATGCAAATTATTCCAACTTAAACTTAATGTCTGTAAAATAAACTTAAGTGCTGGTAAAATAGATTAATAGTTATAGCAATACCAGTTTAACTTAATGCATAAAACAGAAAGAGAAATAACATCCACAACACATGACACAAAGATTTTTATGTGGAAACCCGGTAAGCAAAAAACCACGGTGGGAAACCTTACCCACAATTAGTTGATACTACTGCAGATAGTATGAGTATACAAATGGGTTCTGCACATGTAGAAAGGCCAACTGCCTAAAGCTCACTGCTCAATCACAAATTAGGTGTCACACTAACTAGGCAATTGGATGGTTAAATCCAACGATAATGTATTGCATAAGAAAGAAAATACAATGCTGGTTTTAGTATCGGTTTAAGCTCGATACATATTCATAACCTTCCTTTAACCTTCAAATAATGTCTACATGATTCACACAAGGATTTTCCTATATTCACTCTTTAATATTCTCTCATGCCATTTCCATATCCATGTACTCATTTGATGTTCAGTAAGATCTTACATTTATACAAAACCTAAGACCAAATATATAGGTCGGCTCACCAAGGATCTTACAATTAAAATCAATTACAAATAAGTCTTGATGCGATACAACATGTCGGCTCAATACAATTACCATATTATCTAATCAATAAACAATCTCCATAATGTGTCGTGCTGATCTGGAATATGAAACATGTACTGGTCCATAACCTAGACCTATCTATCGGTAAAGGCAAATGTTTCAACCCTATTGGACCAATAAGAAAAACATCAAATGTAAGCTTCCAATTAATGTCTTCAACATAACCAAATGATCTTCAAATGATAACAAGTTATCACAGTCAGTGAATAATATAACCTATCAGTGAACATATACCAGTGACTGTGCATAAGCCACTAACCATAATATGTCCGTTCAACAATAAACCAATATGACCATAGTGCCAAATCAATAATGTAGATCTCTAAGAAAGCAAGTGTTGACATAAATGACAAAACCAATGTAACACATGATGAAGTCATCCATAATACCAACAATCTCCCCCTTTGGCATTGATGACAACACTAAATAGAAAAACATCTAAGTACCAAAAATAGAATGCCAAAAATAAATAGACCAACAATCTCCCAAGGGTAGATCAACACAATGTTCTATAACAAAATAGAAACCAAAAACCAAAATACATCTCTCCCCAAAGTACAATATTCTTCCATAGATATCTCTCCCCCTTTGACATCAATTGCCACAAAAGTTAAGTTTCCAAAAACATATCATTCAGCCAACTACTCCCCCTGAGAAGTAGCTCTCCTCCATCAAAGCCGAAAAAATATTTTTCTTTCAGTCCTTAGCAATTTGATGCCAATCTTCATCATCTAAGTTTGTGTCGGTGGGGAAATTAACCCAAGATGCTCTCTGAGATATTCAAATATTTCCTTAAGCAAGGGCTTTGTAAAGATATCTGCAATTTTCTCTTTAGTATTCACATAAACCAATTTTACTTCATTTGCTTCAACATTCTCTTTTAGAAAATTATACTTAATAGAAACATGCTTTGTCTTAGAGTGAAATACCGGATTCTTTGATATATCAATTGTTGTTGAATTATCACAGTAGATAATTATTGGTTCTTTACATTTTACCTTTATATCCTTCAACATTTGTTTGATCCATAATACCTGAGTACAATTAGTTGCTGCTACAACATATTCTGATTTTGTTCTAGATAACGATGTACAAGTTTGTTTTTTGCTTATCTAAGAAATCAATATTTTTCCAAGAAAGAATGCACCGCCAGTGGTACTCTTTCTATCATCTACATCTTCTGCCCAATTAACATCAGTGTATGCACATAAATTAAAATTTTCATCCTTAGGATACCATAAACCAAGATTTGTTGTACCTTGTAAGTACGAAAAATCCTTTTAACTGATGATTCATGATTTTTTTTTAGGATTGCCTTGAAATCTAGATATAGTACATACTACATTCATTATATCAGGTCTTGTTTGAGTTAAATACAATAATCCTCCAATCAAATATTTGTACCTTATCAGATTAATAAGAGTTGAATCATCCTTCAATGTCAATTTATCAGTTGTAGTCATAGGAGTGCTTACCGGTTTGGAATTTTTCAAACCAAATTTCTTCAAAAGTTCCTTCTAGTACTTTGTTTGACATATGAATATACCTTTATTGGTTTGTGAAATCTACAAGCCTACAATTTTTTTATTTCTTCTATCATAGACACTTCAAATTCTTCCTTCATCTTGTTAGCAAAGTCCTTACATAATCGATCTTCACCTGCAAAAATGATATCATCTACAAATACTTCAATAACTAAAATATCATCATTGGTAACTTTGTAATATAAATTATTGTCAGAATTACCTTTTGTGTAACCAAGCTTCAAAAGATATTTATCCAATCTAGCATACCAAGCTCTGGGAACTTGCTTCAAACCATATAAATATTTCCTTAACCTGCAAACCATATCCATATTATCTATCAAAGAAAATCCATCAGGTTGTTCAATGTAAAATTCATTCTCAAGATCTCCATTAAAAAATGCACATTTTACATCCATTTGATAAACTTTATAGTTCTTATAAGCTGTGAATGCAAGAAATAGTCTAACTAACTCAATTCTAGCTACCGGTGCAAAGGTTTCATTATAGTCAATTCCTTCTTTTCGTGAATAACCTTTACAAATTAATCTTTCTTTGTTTCTTATTAATTCACCATCTTCATTAAGTTTATTTCTATATACCCATTTAGTTCCAATTACATTTTTGTCTTTACGCTGGGGAACCAATGTCCAAGTGTTATTCTTTTCAATTTGTTCTAATTCATCTTTCATTGTTTTTATCCAATGTTCATCTTGACATGCTTCAATAACAAATGCTAGTTCAACTTGAGAAATTAAACATACCTCTTTATTTGTCTGTCTCCCTCTAGTCATACCACCTTGATTCTTTTTTTCAATTATCGATTCTATGAATGATTGAATCTTACATACTTGGGTTTGTTCTGATTTCCACTTACATGTTGTTGTTCTTTAGTCACAGTTGATTTTTTTGATGATGTCATTGTGACTAGATTTACATTATGTATCAGTGCAATCTATGTCGATTTATTTATAATCATTTTAACTATCAGTTCTATAGATATTGAATATCCTCTAAAATGTTCATCTTTCTTCACATTAGTACTCTTAATGATTTTTTGTAACTTTTTATTGTAACATCTATATGCCTTTCTTTTAGATGAATAACCAGGAAATATTCCTCCATCACTTCTAGGATCAAATTTTCCAATATGACTAAATGATAGCTCATAAGGGGTCTTACCAATTTCACTTTTAATATGAACTCTATTGAACATATAAATTGTTGTATTCATTGATTCTCTCCACGACATATGAGGTAGATTTGCTTCCATTAACATGGTTCTTTCTGCATCCATAATAGTTTTGTTCTTCCTTTCCACAACTACATTCTATTGGGGTGTCTAGGGTGCTGATAGTTATCTTCTGATTCCATTCACTTTAGAGAATGCATTAAATTCTCTAGATGTAAATTCTCCTCCTTTATCTGATCTGAAACATTTTATTTTCTTGATGGTTTCATTCTCTGCAATTGCCTTGTATATCTTGAATCTTTCAAAGGCTTCCAATTTCTCCATGAGAAAAGTAACCCAACACATTCTAGAATAATCATCAATTATTAGCATAAAGTATCTATCTCCTTGCAGACTTCTTGTTCGAGATGGGTAACATAAATCACTATGAATTAAATCAAGAATATTATTGGATTTCTTAGTGATTCTCTTGAATGTTGTTCTAACTTGCTTTCCCATTTGACATTCCTTACATACCTGATTATGAGGTTTCACAATCTTAGGTAAATCGCTTACCACCTTAGTTAAATTGATCTTTACAATGCAATCAAAATTTACATGACAATGTCTCTTATGCCATAACCAACTTTCACCAAAGTGTGCAATCAAACATGTCTTATTATTGGTATTCAAGTGAAAGATATTACCTTTAGTCTAATTATCGGTTGCAATCTCCAATCCAGTTCTATTTGTGATTTTGCATTTCCCATTCTTGAATTGTAATTGAAATATTTTTTCAACTAACTGACCAACACTCAAAAGATTATGCTTTGAACCTTCTACATAGTAAACATTATCACTATTATGCTTTCCATCAAAAGATATAGTGCCTTTTCCTTTGATTAAACAAGATTTATCATCTCCAAACCTTACTAGACCTCCATGAATTTCCTGAAAAGATAAGAATTTTCTTTTATCACCAATCATATGATGTGAGCATCTAGAATCTATTGTCCATTCATCCTTTTCTTCAATTTTTGCTGCCAGTGCCTTCTCTACCAATTTGAGAATAGGTGTTGATTGATCTTCTTTTATTGCAATAAAATCTCATCCGCTATTTGTTGGATCTTTATCTGAATCATTTTTAACACCTTCATCTACATAGTAACATGACTTATCTTTGTTTTTCTTAAATTTGTATCTTTGATATTCAGGGTTAGGCTTATATGATCTTTTTTCTTCCTCCCTTAGTCTTGCATGTCTATCAAGACATCTAGAAGCTATACGACCAACTTTATTGCAATTAAAACATTTGAAAGCTGCTTTACCTTCATACTTACTTCCTACTAGACCTTTAGGCATTTTCCTTGCAAATAGTGCTTCAAGTTCTTCAAGTTCTTCATTTTCTCTTCTCATATCTTCAAGTTTTCTTGCATAAAGTGCTTTCCAATAAGTTTTGTTAGATGACGATGATTTTGATGATGGTGATTCTTTAAAAGATAAATCAGTCTTTACAGTAGCAATAGGACCAAACTCTTCAAGTTCAAATGCTAAATTTTTTCTAACCAAAGTATCTCTATAAATTGAAGTATTAGGCATTGTTCTCAATTCACTAATAGCAGTCACTTTCATTTATATGCCGGTGGCAATGCTCTTAAAACTTTAGACACAATTTCATCTTCACATAAGGATCCTCCACAACATTGTATTCCTAAAACAATTCCGTTAACTCTTTCCATAAAAGAATGAATTCTTTCGTGTCTTCTTTCATTTTTAAATTTTCATACTTGACCCAGTAACATTCCAATTTTGCAATTTTGATAATGGTATCTCCATTCAGTGTTTCCCAAATAGCTTTAGTAGTAGATCGGTCTGATAATCTCATGATTTACTGATTTGATAATGCACACAAAAGTGCTTCTCTTTCCTTGCAATCATTCTCCAAGTCCTTAGCCAATGTTGGTGGATGAGGTTGATTCAAAACTGGAGCAACATAGTCATTCTTTGTAACTTCCCATATATGTCTTCCAATGTAGTTTAGATGTGTTTCCATTCTGATCTTCCATATACCATAGTTAGTTCCATCAAGTTTTAGACTATCCTTCCAAAAAATATTTGCTATCATAGGATCTCCTCAAGCTGTTAGGCTTCCACAAAAAGAGGACTTAGCTCTGATACCAATTGTTAGGAACCGGAAGGACAAATTAGTTGTGAACCATTTTTATATAAATTGTAATCCAAATGCAAATTATTCCAACTTAAAATTAATGTCAATAAACCAAACTTAAGTACCGGTAAAACAAATTAAGAAAACTAGAGCAGTATTGATTTAACTTAATGCATAAAATGGAAAGAGAAGCAACATCCACAATACATGAAGCAAATATTTTGACATGGAAATCCAGTAAGGGAAAAACCATGGTGGGAAACCTTACCCACAATCAGATGATACTACTACAAATAGTATGAGTATACAAATGGGGTCTGCACATGAAGGAAGGCCAATTGCCTAGAGCTCACTTCTCAATTAAAAATTAGGAGTCACACTGACTACAAAATTGGATGGTTAACTCCAATGTTAATGTACTGCACAAAATAGAATCTGCAATACTGGATTCAATACTGGTTTAAGCTCTGAACATCTTCATAACCTTTATTTTAACCTTCAAATAATGTCTATGTGATTCATACAAGGATCTTCTTATATACGCTCATACTATTTCCATATCCATGTACTTATCTGATCTTCAATAAGATCTTACATTTATATAAAACCTAAGACCAAATGTATAGGTCATCTCACTAAGGATATTACAATTAAAATCAATTACAAATAAGTCTTGATACGATACAACATGTCGGTTCAATACAATTACTGTATTATCCAATCAATAAACAATCTCAATAACGTGTCATGCTGATCTGGAATATGAAACATGTACCAGTCCATAACCTAGACTTATCTGTCGATAAACTCAAATCTGTCAACCCAATCAGACCAATAAGAAAACCACCAAATATAAGCTTCCAATCAATATCTTCAACATAACCAAATGATCTCTAGATGATAACAAGTGATCACAGCCATTGAACAATATAACCTATCGGTGAACATATACTAGTGACTGTGCATAAGCCACTAACCATAATATGCTGGTTCAATAATAAACCAATATGACCATAGTGCCAAATAAAAAATGTAGATCTCTAAGAGAACAAGTGTTGACATCAATGTAAAAACCAATTCAACCCATTACGAAGTCATCCATAATACCAATAGAGGGTTGGGTCTCTAATGGAGCCCAAAAAAGCCCTCTGGTCCTCTGCAGAAATGATTCTCAAATGGATAGGTGTCTCCATATTGATAAATCAGAATACCAAATTAAACAACCTAATCCTATAGACCTAAAATAGAGGCAAAATTTAAATACCATGAGTTCTAATGATTTATGTAGCAAAGGCTAATTGAAGATGAAAGAAACCAAAATTGTATATAAATAGCCGAAGCTCTTTATCACAATAATTCATTCTCTAATCGTATTAATTCCTATATATTTTAAAAAATCTTTCTTATATCTCTGCAAATCTTTCCCATAAATGCACTAGTGTGCAAAATTGGAAACAACTATAAACCAGTACCAAGTACCACATATATTAAATGACTGGAACATAAAATATATGTGGTACTTGTCAAAGATGTGAGTAATCAAAGATGTGAGTAATCAACAAGTGAATGATATGAATGCTAACAGAGTATACTTAATTAGATCCTTGACAACTCCTTGTTAATGCATTTCAGCATTACCTCAGTCTTCAATATCTCCACACTATATCTCTTTAGGCAACCCTAATATTTTCTTCAATGATCACACATAACCTTTTCTATACTATATCTCACACATGTAAACCCTAGACATGATGTCCTTATAAGGGAATATCATTTCATGTTGGTCCAATAGGATTACACTACAAGTTCCTAGGTACAGTGCATCTTAACACATTTGGTAGCATGACACAAACACACCGCCAAAGTGTCAGTGGATGATAACTCATCACCCATTGTAGTAATATCGGTTTGTAACTCATCACAGATATATATCAGTTAATACAATTTACCGATTACTGGTTATAAAAAATGAAGACTTGAATATCGTAGTGTTCTGATCAAAATTTAACTACCGCTTGGGTCCTTCATACCACTTGAGATCCTTGAACCGCTTGGGTTCTTCATACCACTTGCACTCTTCATACAATCTATGATCGGTAAACCATTTAATGCAAAACATCAATAGTCTAAAGACTGCACATTCAATGATACACAATACCGATTGGAACAATTATCAGTTGAGAATAATTCATACATCAAGAAAGTGTGTGTCCATCAATGAAAATCAAAACATCATCAAAATGCCAACAATCTCCCCCTTTGGCATTGATGGCAACACTTAGGAAAATTTTGACATCTAAGTGCTTTTACAACAATAAAAAAAAAGATGCTACAATCAAAATTACTCCCCCTAAGCATATAAACTCCTACCTTTGCAAAAATTGCAATTAAGTGCATGAAATGGTAACATTCACCAAAATTTTTATGTACACTACTCCCCATTTTCCAACAATGACAAAGTAATGCAAAGTAACCCCTTTTTCCTTATAAAATAAAATAGAGTAGATGTTCATGACAATAAGGAATCAAATTTCTCAAAAACAAATTTAAAGTTCTGCACAAAAGTTTTCATGTCCAATGTCTATGACTCAAGTAATGAGGTAGAAACCTTACTTTTAGTCTTCATCTAGAATGCCAGTTCTTCCATTGCATAAATGGTACTCATCTCTTGAGTTACCATGATAGCTTCCAAGTTGAGAAAACATCTTTGAAAAACCTACAGTTTTGGCAATAGGAGTAGTTGAAGCTCCTTCAAATCTTGAGTCTAGTTGCTGATCTCTAAGTCCATCTTGGCAGTCTGATGCTAAAAATGATGAACAATTTGTCCATAGGAAATGATGAAATCATAGGGCATCTTGAAGTTGCTGATATATTCCTGTAACTTCGATTGGATTTGAGCTTTTTGTTTGAGCACATCTTCAAAAAATAGAAGGGGTTGGCAGATTTTACTCAAAAGTAATTTACCCTCACCCATAGCAACACTAATATCCTTTTGCTACTTCAGTCGTTGTGTCCTGAGTTCATTCATTTGCTTGACTAATGCAATATTGAGTGCCTTTTCATGGTTCTTTCTTATAGTTGCTTGATCAACATCTTCCAAGCATTGTACCTAGTCCTCTACTATGGTACTGAGAATTTTGAGCTTAGATAGAGAGAAGTTGGTACTGGGGAGGTTAGTACCAGGAATTAGACTGGTAAGGGTGTCAACAACAATTTGTATGACATTCTATTCTTTCTTCCTTGGCAATTCTTCCAGTCTCTCCTGTGCAAGTTTGATGCCTCAAAGTAGCTCAGACTCATTTGTTGATTGAGTTAGACATGCAAGAGTTAGATCAATAGGATTGGTAGAATCAACCTACTTGATTTGATCACTAGTTTCCTTAGGAGTCTACCCTCCTTCTTTGGTCTTGATCTCCACTTGTTTTCTCTTCTCTTCTTCCTTCTCCTCTTCCACTCTTTTATTTTCTTCTTCTTTCTTCTCTGACTCTTTCTTTTTTTCCTCTTCTTGTTTCTTCTCCATTTCTTCCTTCTTCTTATCCTCTTCCTACTTTTTCTTCTCTTCCTCCTTCTTCCTTTCTTCTTCCTTCCTCATCTTCTTCTTTCTTCTTCTCTTCCTCTTGTCTCTTATCTTCTTCTTTCTTCTTCCCTTCTTCTTTTCTCTATTCTTCTTCTTTCTTCTTCTCTTCTTCTTTTCTCTTATCTTCTTCTTTCTGTTTCTCTTCCTCTTTTCTCTTATCTTTTTCTTTCTTTTTCTCTTCCTCTTTTCTCTTGTTTTCTTCTTGCCTTGCTCTTTCCTCTTGTTGTTTCTCTACTTTCTCTTTGTCCTGTTTCTCTTTCTCAACTTTTTCTTTGTCTCGTTTCTCTTTCTTATCTTTTTCTAATGCATCAACATCAATAGGGTCAATTTGTTCTATCACTCTTTCACCTTGACTATCAAATACCTCATCCGGATTGTCTGAGGATAGGTTAGGTTCTTGATCAACCTTCCTAGTGGCTTCAAATACTCGGTGTATTTCAACAGTAGCTTTAACATGTATGTGTGTATCTTTGTATACTTCAAAAATTTTACCTTCTAGTAAACTGAGGCACCTCCTTCTCATAAAGAAGATGCCTTTGTTCTTATCCATAATTTCAAATAACTCAGAATTTGAAGCATCAAGGAAGTATTGTGCAAAAATTTTCTTCTTGATCTCTTGTTCTCTTTCAATGGCAATGCGCCATTTATTATCCAAATAATTATACAAAGAATTTGGAATAGCAAATCAAATCTCAGAAGATGACCGATCATTAATACATAAATATTTAATGACCTCCTGTTCTACCTCCTCTTTCTCACTATCATTAAAGTCATCAAAATGTTCCTTTAAGTCATCATGCAATTTCCTCCTTATTTCTTTATTGTCCTCTGTCAGTGTGTCATTGGTTTATAAGAGGTAATATCTATATTTACCAATGCAAAAGTTGCTAGTACATTACTGATAGACTTTGGCTTTTTGATTGATTTCCTTGACTTCTTTATTTCACTCTTCGATTCAGTGTCCTTTGACTCCATTGAGTGATTCCTAGATTTCTACTTTCTCTCGAATACTTTTGCTGGAATAATCTTAGGTTTCTTTTTGGCTGGTGACCACTTGGTCACTTTCAGACTGGCAGATGCAACCGGTGCAGATACCGACGGCACTGCTTTACCTTTTTTCTGCTTCAGTTCCTCAATCGGTGTGACCCTCTCCAAGTAGGTACCGGTTCTTTTCTTCTTTGCATCCAGTGTTGAGGAAAGTACAGTAGAGGCATACCTAATCAATATGTCATTCACCACTTCATACCCCATAGGGCCAACTACTTCCTTTCTAGGTTCCACAACTTCCATTATGTAGTCATATGTCCTTATTGTGAAGAAGATGTCATCTTAATACTTCTTCACTATATCATCAGATATCCTCATTCTCTGGTTCATCTTTCATTTGAATTCGTCAAAATACTTATCTAGAAGCTCAGGATATGTAGTTCCCACTACTTATAGAATCTCCCTAATATGTTTGGAAACTGGTAGGTTAGTAGACCATTGAACATCACTGACTCCAGGGAAATAACCTTGAAAATATAAGAATAGACTGACCAGAAGTTGGCCAAACTTGAACCTTAGTGCTTTATCCTGTTTGATGGATTTTAGATTCACCAATAATTGCTTCTGTAAGTAGGTACATAGGTCATATTTAGTATCTTCCTTGATCATCCTGTAAGCAGCATTCACCACAATAGCAAGGATAGAATTCATTCTACTAGCACAAAATATCCTGTAACCAATCATCATGCAAGCATATTTTACTAGATGATCAAAAATGGTGTTGACGGTCATTTCCCGTTGGTCACTCACAGAATCGGTGAGCTCTGTCATCTTAGTTTTGGTGACCTTCCATAGAACTAGTACTTCTCCAACATTGCAAAATCTGGTGATGACATGAATCACTTTCGATGTGATGTTATGGGTCCGCTCAAGATACATCTTGTCACAATGCACTCTGTTGGGGATAATGCGAATATGTTCTTCTGTAAATTCTTCCAGAAAGTATACCACATTGTGTAGTTTCATCTTCTCAAGGATGTAATACTCTGGTTTTATCTTCTTGTCATCTCCATAGAACAGACTTAGCTAGGAGTGAATTACTAGGGATCCTAGGTCTTTCAACTTACAGTCTATATATCCTGAAATATCTCCCTCAACAATAACTCTGACGAGAATTTGAGATAGGGCATTGTATCTCATTTTCTTTTGAAGAAACTTAGGTGTATTGATAGGTGCACTAGAACTAGAATGTAATGCAAAAGCCATAACCAAATGATAAGAAATAATTTCAGAAAATACCTTCACAATCTAAAATTTAGGTTTTCCAATATCGTGCACAATACACCACTTTGGTTGCTAGTTCACCACTTAGTGTTCTTCATTGATTGCTTGAAGATGATTGCAAGATTTCACACATGATTTCTCTAAATGCAAAACAAATTGCTTTGGATGCTATGCTCTTGAAGATTCTTCTTTTGAAAATAGATAATTGAAAATGATGATGAAAACCCCTTTTAAACAAACTCTCACCAACCATAATAAATGCATCACTGCTAGGGTACAAACCCTAATTTTTCCTTTTATCACTTTAGATCTTCTATCGACTAACAGGTAACATATACCAGTAAAGGTCTTTACCGATATAAACTAGGGGTTTGAAATATTTCACCGATATGTTCCCCCTAAGCTTTTCTAAAGCTCTGTTTGCCGGTTCAAAGACTTCCACACTAAGTACAGAAGCATGTTCATCCTGTGACCTTTCTTCTGATTTCTTTTTCCAAGTTTTATTCATTTCCATCTGAATGGTTTTAACATCAATCTTTCCTTCTGGAGTGATCTATATATCATCAGATAGGTTCTTTCTCAGTCCAAAAGTTCTGGCAATGTGTCTCGGTTTGTTGCAATGATAGCATACCATTCCAGGTGTTCTCCATGGTCCATTATTAATACTTCCATTCTACCTTCTTCATGTTGCAGCAGTGTGACCACTACCATGATAGATCAAACAAGTTGCTTTCCAACTAGTTATTGCTTGATAACCGATTGACCGATGGTCATGTATTGTACTGGTTGGGATTCTAGTTCATAGGAACTTCCAAAATAACTCCTTGAGTACTTCACGAATATCTCCTAGTGTTGTGCAAAAGTGACTTGCATTCAAATGCTCTATGCCCAAACATGTTGCATGCATAACAGTTTCCATTGAATCTATTGGATCTAGGCATATTGTTTTGAAAATAAGAAAAATTGTTGTAGGCCTTGCTTCTACACACATTGGCAGTATGTCCCGCCTTGAGACAATTAAAGCAAACAGGTTTACATTTTTCCTTACCTTTATCCTTGGATGCCGATTGCTTTTTTGATGTTTCATCTTTTGTTCTAGAGGTCTCACCTTCCTCATACCCAAAGAAACCAAGTCCAGTGGTATCCTTTGTTGGCTTTATCGATTCCAACTTTTGCTCTAGCTTAGTAGTACTCTGATTGAATTTGGCAAGTATTTCCTTTGACTCAGTAAGTTCCTTGGAAATAGCAACATTGGATTCCATCAAGGTTGAATTCTCAAAAATAGTCATGTTTATTTCACCTTGCATTACTTTTTTTTCCACTTTACTCTCCTGGAGATGAGTGATAAGGGTATTGATTTCTTGCTTCATCTTGGAGATCTCATGATCTTTGTATTTTACCAGATCTTCATCTTTCCTTTTGTTCTCAAGCTCCTGACTCATTCTAATAGTCAGACCTTCCCACTCCCTTCTCAGATTGACTTTAGATTCATTCATTTTTTCAACTTCTTCAACTAGGGCATCCATGTCACCTTCATCAAAAGAGCTATTTTCAGTAATTTCCATTAGTTTCTTAGCATGCTCTCCTCTCTTTGCTAAAGAGGACTTATACTTGACTTTGAGTTCATCATAGGCTCTTTGAGTCTGAGTGAGATGATGAGTAAGTTCCCTCACACTGTATTCCCTCATATCTCCTTCCAAATGGTTAAACTTATACAAAGGTAGCCTTTGTTACCAATTGATGAATACTAAGAGGGGAGGTGAACTAGTATGCCAAAAATTACTATAAGAAAACTCTTAAATAATTTATCAGATAACCGGTGCAACAAAATCACTAATAAACTAGTTAAGATAAATGTAAACCAAATACCAAACAAAGCATTTACCCACAAGAGCACAATCACCATAACACAAGATATTTGATGTGGAAACCCAAATGGGAAAAACCACAGTGAGCAAAAACTCACAAGTAACTATCTACAGAATAGTAGCCAGACCAGTTAAGCTCAGACTGGTTTAGGTCATACAATGTTCTTCACCAAAAAAGATCCTGTTAGGAATTTATATCTCTGTTAGGAGATAAGTCATGTTAAAGACTACCCATTAGAGAATTTAAGATCCACAGTTCTGAACCACCTTGTTAGAGGATTTACAAAGGATTTGTTGAGCCTACCTAGTGAAGGGCTTTAGACTTGTCGAAGATGTGAGTATTCAATAAGTGAATGATCTAGATGCTAGCATAGTATGCTTAATTAGATCCTTGACAGCTCCTTGTTAATGCATTTCAACATTACTCGAGTCTTAAATATCTCCACACTCTATCTCTTCACACAGACCTAATATTTTCTTCAATGATCACACATAACCTTTTCTACACTATATCTCACACATACAAACCCTACACATGATGTCCTTATAAAGGAATTTGATTTCATGTCGGTCCAATAGGATTAGACTACAAGTTCCTAGGTACATTGCATCTAGACACATTTGGTAACACAACACAAACACACCACCAAAGTGTCGGTCGATGATAACTCATCACACATTATAGTAATATTGGTTGGAAACTCATCATAGATATATATCGATTAATACAATATACCGATTATCGATTGTCAAAAATGAAGACTAGAAGATCATAGTGTTCCGATCAAAAGTTAACTACCACTTGTGTCCTTCATACTGCTTGAGATCCTCAAACCACTTGGGGTCTTCATATCACTTGGGGTCTTCATACTGCTTGCGGTCTTCATACAATCTATGATCGGTAAACCATTTTTTGCAAAACACCGATAGTCAAAAGTGTACACATTCAATGATACACAATACCAATTGGAACAATTACCAGTTGAGCATAACTCATACATCAAGAAAGTATGTGTCCATCAATGACAATCAAAACATCATCAAAATGCAAACAATCCTGGGGATAGAGTGGATTTCAGTTAGTGACCAACATTATCAATCGTGACATTTGATACGTATTTATTGAATCCAATTCCATTTCAGGCACTTTATTGGTGAACTACATTTTCTTCACAAATTTGGATTGAAATAAAAATTCAGCCATTGATCTATGATCATTGAATGGTTTAAAATCATTGATGGATTTAGGTACATGTCACCCTTCACGTGTCAAAGAGGTCACACTTATCAATATATCATGTAGAGTCTGAACTCAATGTGATTAACTAATATGATGTGATGTGCCTTGTCTATTAATGGAAATGAATTAATGAAATTACCAATAAAATATATTGTTTCCATAAATAACAAAATATTAGCCAAACAAATTAAATAATTTTAAGTGGTGGACAAAAATTGCAAATACACTTGAATAATTTTTCCTTCGAAATAAATTTTTTGTCACCCATACAATTATAGATTTGTTCCTTTAAATGAAAAATATTAGCCTCCAACAATATATATTTTCCCCACAGAACAAGGTATTATTCACTAGAATTTTATGTAATTCTCATATGCTAGAAAGAAATCACCAATACAAAACTATTTGTTTTCCTACTTTGAAAACAAATTTTGCGATCAATGAAAATTTCTCCCAAAAAATAATATTTGATTCGCTAGGCTTTTACACTTTTTCCTAGGGGGTGGTTTTTTAAAGTTATCCCTACTTCCGACAAGCAGTTCCTTGTGTGTTGCTTGCCTCCTTTTTTTATGGCCAAGGTTGGGTCAGGGGGGTGGGGGGGGGCTTTATGTTTAAATTATGTTATTCAAAAGATTTTTGATAATATCTCTTGCTACTACTCAATAATATATAACTTAGATTATGTTTTTATTACTTGTGAAATTTAATTGTATATATCAATACTCTATAAGTAATATATCTATATCATTTTTTATTTGTTTTGTATTTATTTTTAAAACACATTTGAATATATTGATATGATGTTGAAATAATTATTTGAACACTTTATCTAAACATACTTTATATGAACTAATTATTTAAACACTTTATAGCTCTCATGGTGAGTCTCTATTAGCCACTTCTGGCTAGTGGTTCCTTGTGTGCTGCTTGCCTTCTTTTTTTATGGTTGAGGGTGGGGGGGCTTTACGAGCTTCCCATCATGTTATGTCCCACAACCTTGTTCCACATGACTGTCCTGCTTTTCAGAAGAACCCTCTTGTGTCAGATTCTTCTTGTTTCCCTTCTTCTCCTCAATACCATTTTGACCTTCTTGCAGAACTTGAGCCTTTGAATTATGTAGAGAAACTCTAGGGTAGAAGCCCTATGAAGATGGGGAAATCTTCTAACAATCCTTCTCCCTAGGCCAAATGTGTGGTTAGTTAACATCAAGTGGAGGTACCTGATGTGTTAGTTAACCTGGTTATTGCTGAACTTAGCCTCTCCTTGGTTGGGAACTTTTTGGCTTTCTGTCCTCCTCTAGACTTCATGAAAAAATGGGTTGCTACTAGGTGGAAGTTGAAAGGAAGTGTGTCCTCTACTGCTATGGCTATTGGCCTCTTCCATTTCAACTTCACTAATCAATCAGATATGGCTAGTATTCTCATGAATGGGCTTTGGACCTATGAGAACATCAACTTCCTCTCTTTATGAAAATGGAAACCTAACCTTTATCCTTGGGCTAATCTTGGTGTTGTGGCTCCCACGTGGATCTATCCCCTTGGGTTACTGCTTGAGTTCTAGAATCTGGAGATTCTCAAAGGGATTGTGAGTTCCTTCGAGAAGTTCCTTGCTATTGATAGTATAACATAATGCAGATCCTATTTATTATTTACACGTGTTTTTGATATTGTTACTATCAAATCAATGTTGCCTACTAAGGTTACCCTCCTCTCTAAGTTGGACTCTTGGGTTCAACCAATTGAGTATAAAAATGTCAAAGCCTTCTGCCAAAGTTGTGGCCATTTTGGACGTCTTCATTCAACCTATAGAAGAAATGACAACCATAAACAATTGAGTCCTAAAAGTATGGAAGTTTTGGAAGACAAACAAAGAAATAAGGTTGAGAATCATCTGGAACAAGCCCCCATGGTGTTGGAAGGTCCCTCCAATCAAGAGATTGAAAATAATTATTTTAAGGATAAGAAGAAGAAGTTGGATAATCACACAACGTCCTCATTTGTGAATGTAGTATTGTGTGAAATCGCTCCACTACCTATAAATCCTCCTAAGGATTTTCACTTGATCATGGATACTTCACAGAACGGTGAACTATTCATTGACTTGAGCCATAAGAAAGGACATGGGAAGAATGAGAATGCTACTCCTAGAGAAAAATCAGTTATAGCTATTAGAGATAACTTCCTCTCCCCGAAAAAATATAATTCTAATCAAGAAAACCAAATGTTAACTCCTAAAAAGGAAAACTGTGGAGGGTTTGGTCCTCAAGGAAAATCTACACATTTTGGGATTCTCTTCCACCCCTCCACTAACTAAGTCAAAATTTGGGCTAGCTAAAGATGACAAGGAAGATAAAGAGTGGACATAGGTTACCACTAAGAATAAAAAGAAGAAAAAAGTGGACGTGAGAGGCAATAGTAAGGCTAGAAGACCTTCTTTGAGAGACACTAGACATAAGGATGCAGAACGACAAGTAGCAGTAGGGAAACAGACAACCCTAGAAGGGCTCTTAGAAAATAAAAAGATGAAAACTTAATATCCCCTGTGTTGGGTCAGTCTCTATTCAAGTGAGTAGCATTTCTTTTTCTATTTTTGGTTTTTTTGAAAGTCATCTCTTGGAATGTTTAGGGTTTGAATACCCCGATAAAACAAAATATGTTAAGATGTAAGTAGATGGAGAAAAAGGTCAATATTTTAATGATTCAAGAGACTAAAATGAATAAGGAGAATTTTCAAAAGGCTAATAACTCCTTTTGGGATGCTTCCTTCTTCCTAAATTGTGACTCCAATGGTGCTTCTAGGGGAATTGCCACTCTCTAAAACCCTACTTTTTTTGAAGGCTCGTTGATTCACTATGAAAAAAATTACCTGGTTGTCAAGATGAAAGATCTTAGAACCCATCTCCAATAGTACATTGTTAATGTTTATGCCCCTAATGCTAGGTCCCCTAGAGCTCAAATTTGGTCCACTTTGTGTTGTCTCATTGGGAATCAGAAGAATGACTTGTGAAAGGTTGTAGGATATTTCAACTACCCTTCGTACCCTTTTGAGAAAGGTCATGGTTGTGAGGACTACTTAGAGAGTATGTCTGTTCTCGTGGATTTTATCTCCTCCTCTAGTTTGATGGACATTAACCTCAATGGTTCTAAGTTCACTTGGTCTAACCAACATCTTGGGAAAATTTTGATTTAGGTTCGGTTGGGTAGGGTTTTAGTTTCTACTAATTGGTATAAATTTGATTCATTTTCCCTTTGCTCCTTTCTTAGATCGAGATCTGATCATAAAGCTATCCTCTTGGTGATGGACGACCCTTGTGACTATCGTGCCTATGAAGTGTATACCTGTAGCTGCAACACAAAACACTTAATAAATCATTACAAGCAATGGTTAGAAAATTAATCAACAAAAGATAAAACCATAGCTAATCAATTGATTGCCTCCTAGTAAATGTGAGTATGAATTTTTGCTCTCAGATCTGGTTATGCAAATTCCAGTGAAGATGCATAAGCTAGCAATGATAGCATGATTAAGCTACATGATTTCATGATTATTCTAGAAAATAAGATAGAATGAAGATGCAATTAAGCTAAAATTGAACATGATAACAATGCTAAGAATGATTTCCTAAGAGCTATATGCCTATAGTAATAATGCTTGAATGCAAATGAGATGGGATGATTATTGCTCCAAAATGGGGTCTATTTATAGGATTTCCAAGGCTAGGGGTGAGGTGGCAGGAATCAACGATCAAGATTAAGTCTGAAGATATCAATGGTGAAATTGGAGGAGGTTGGATTAAAGTGAACATCTATCATCTGTATGGTGAGAAGTGTCAAGAGGCTTCTAGAAGAGGTTGGATGAAAGGGAACACTTAGTGACAAGTGTCAAGAGGCTTCTAGAAGAGGTTGGATGAAAGGGAAAACTTAGTGACAAGTGTCACAAAGCTTCTAGAAGAGGTTGGATGAAAGGGAACACTTAGTGAAAAGTGTCACAAAGATTCTAGAAGAGGTTGGATGAAAGGGCACACTTAGTGACAAGTGTCACAAAGCTTTTCTCATGAGAGGGCGAAGTGTTCAAGGAAAGGGGACATGTGGTTAAATGGAATGGGTTAGATTTAGAAGGGGTTAGGTTAGGTGGTTAAAAGTGAGGAGAATTGAATTTAAAAATTCAATAATAGGAAAAAGCTAATTAATTTCAAGAACTCATAATTAATTTGTTTTAATTAATTATAGGATTAGAAGAAATGAATTTGATGGGGAATAATTAATTAATTTGAATTAATTAATCAAAGGGGATTATTGAAATGACCCTGTTAAATAAAACCTTAGATTTATTAATAAGTAGATGAAAATAGAGGATTTAATCAAATTGCTGATGAATTCAATTAAATTGGGGAGAGGGATTAATTAAATAATTGCTTATTCAATTAATTGTCTTCAAACCATTTTTAGGTGTATACAGTGACCGTAAATGTTACCCTTTCAGGTATGAGATGATGTGGTCTCATCACCTAGATTTCAAAATGCTTGTGGAATAGGAGTGAAATGTTCCAATTTTGGGCACTCGTATGTACCAAATTCTTCAAAATTCTTAACTTCTCAAAGACAAGGTCAAGGGCTATATATTTGAATGGAAAAAGGCCATTATCTATGACCTACGGAATATTTACTCTAAGATTGAAGAGAAGATTTCACTAGAAAAAGAGTACAAAAAGGAAGTGGATTTGAGAAATCAATGGCTTCTCCTTAACAGAAAGGTAGAGGTGTTTTGGAAATAGAAATTAAGTATACAGTGGCTAAATGAAGGTGATAAAAAAACCAAGTTTTTCCACCAATATACAATGAAGAATGGAAGTAGAAATAGAATCATGAAACTCTTCAAAGAGGATGGTACTACGGTGGTGGATGAGGAGGAAATGGTCTCTCTTTTCATTGATTTACTTAGCTTAAACACTCATAAAGGCCATAGTGGTCTCTAAGAACCTCACAACCTCTCGGATGTTATCCCTAAAGTTATTGGGGCTAAGGATTTATCTATGCTTACTCAAAGGGTCACCATGAAAGATATGCAAAATACTTTGTTCTCCTTTGCCCCTTGTAAGGCCCTGGGGTTGGATGGATTTCCCCTAGCCTTCTTCCAAGATCACTAGGATATTGTGGGATTTTATGTCTTTAATGTGCTTAAGGAATCCTTCAAAATTGGTAAACTCTTAAAATAGATCAATTCTACTTTTATAGCTTTAATCCCCAAACATGATAATGATCTTTCAACCAAAGACTTTAGACTTATTAGTCTTTGTAACATGGTCTACAAGGTCCTCTCTATAGTGCTTGTCAATAGAATAAAACCCTCGCTTGATAAGATAATCTCAGGTAATCAGAAAGGGTTTATGTAAGGGAGACACATTCTTGATGATGTTATTGTGGCACATGAAATTTTCCATTTGAGAAGGACAACAAAAAACCTGTCATGGCTTTTAAACTTGATATCTCTAAGGCCTATGACATATTTTTCTGGTACTTCCTCTTTTAATTCCTTAGGAGATTTGGGTTCAAAGGAAGATTCTTAAAAATGATAGAACAATGTGTTCATATTCCAAAAAAAAATTCCTTCTTAATGGGAGTCCCAATGGCTACTTGTCCAGTGAGAAAGGGATTTGCCACGGAGATACCCTATCTCCCTACCTATTCATCATTGTTGTTGAAATCTTGGGTAGAAATATTGAAAAACTAAGAAGGATTGGCTCTCTCAAAGGGTTCAGGGTTTCTTATACTCACGATCCCATCACCCACTAGCAATTTTTGGATGATACTATAATATTTTGATAGGCCTATATCTCTGAGGCTAAGCATTGGAATTTTTTTTTAGGAAATTATGTTCAAATCTCTAGCCAACATATTAACTATGAAAAGAGAAAGATATTCCTTGTAAACATTAAACCCACCCTTCAAGCTAAAATCTCCACCATATTAGCTTTCCAAATTGCTACCCTCCATGATTCTTATCTTGGGCTTCTCCTCATCTCTAAAGTCCCTTCCTCGGTCTTTTGGAATGACATTTTTGAAAGGTTCCACAAGAAACTCATTAGATGGTAAGGGAAGCTCCTTAGTATGGTAGGCAAATTACAACTGGTTAAATACTATCTACAAAATTTACCTATCTATTAGCTTTCCCTTTTTAAAGTGCTTAGGGTTGTGGCTGAAAAGATTGAAAGAATCCAAAAAATATTCCTCTAGTTGAGCACTAAAGAAAGAAATAGAATTTCCCTACTTGCTTGGGAAAAAGTGTGTAAACCTATAAAGGCGGGGCAGCGAGGTATAAGGAAAATTAAAACCTTCAATAGAGCCCTATTAACTAAAATTGGATGGTAGTTATATGAAGTGGAGAAGGATTGGACCAACATTTTGCATGCTAAATACCTTAATACTCAGAGTTCTGAAAACTTCATAAACTTAATGGAGCTACCTTCTAGTTCATCCATTTGCAATAATGTTGCTAAAAGTAGAAAGGACATTAAAAAGAATGGCAAAATGATTATAGGTAATGGGAAAATAGATGACTTCTAGAAAGATGTTTATGTGCACCACTAGGCTCTTGTTGATCTCCCACATCCTACAAACATATATGCCTTCCTTAGTAGATGCTATGGGGTGAAATTTCATGACTACATAGTGTGGCAAGAGGAGAGAGATGCTTGGAGAAATATGATAGAGACTATCTCTAAGTATTTAGATATCCTTGTGAAGGTTAAAATTCAGCTTATGAGGGAGGCTAAGGAGCTCTTAGACCTTCTACCTGACTGATCCCTTTTCTCCTCTCATATGGAGGATGAATGGATATAGAAAATTAATTCTACATGAACCTTCACTATCAAATCATCTTACTAGGATGTGGAGGGAGAAAGAACAGAGAATTGAAATTTAAAAGGAAATCTGAATCAAATGCCTAATTCCTAAAATTAACTTATTTTGGTGGGCTATGACTCATGGTAGGATTCTGACTATTGATAATATTAACAAGCAGGGCTTCTCCTTTGACAATAGATGTGAGCTTTGTTATAAGGACATGGAATATATAAATCATATTTTTCTGCACTGTTTTAATGCTCAGGAAATTTGGGATTTTATTTTGAAGGACTTGAAAATTAATTGGATTCATCCTAAAACCATGAGAAATTTCATGGATTCTTGGATTAGGAACCCCTACTCTCACCCTATTGTTAAGAATTTGTGGCTTCAAATTCCCCCAATTATTGCCTGGAACAATGGGAAGGAATGAAATAACAAAGTTTTCAAAGAAGAAAGGAAAAATAGCAATGTTCTCGACAACATCATAAAAGAACAGGTGAGAGAGAATGTCAATGAAAAATCTCCAGGTATCTCTAAAGTCTTACCTACCTTGTTGGACCTACACTTAATAAAAAATTGGGCATTCAACATTACTTCTTGAAGATTAACTGGAATAACTGGTTACTGAGAAAAAGTTGCACTTGGCTTCCTCCAAATACGAGATTGTTTAAGTGTAATTTTGATGGTTTCTCTAAAGGTAACTCTGGTTTGTCTGGGGCGGGTGGCTTAATCAGTGATCAGGGGTGAAGTTTGATTGAAGTATTTGGTACCAATTTTGGGATTGGTATGAATAATAGAGCTAACACTATGGCAGCCTAGATGGGCCTCTCTAGGCTTCAACATAAATCAATGGGGAAAGTAATCCTGAAAGGACACTCAAATTTGATTATTGACTATCTTAATAACTCTGTTTCTTTACTGAGCGAGATGAGAGGGATTATAATCAAGTGTAAATTCCTCCTTAATCTATTTGAGAATATTTCTATTTAGCATACCTATAGGGAGGGAAATATGGCTACCAATCTTATTGCCAATCAGGGTTTGAGTAATGTGGATTGGAGGTTTTTTAACTTTAGTGAAAGCTCCAAGGAGATCAAATTGGATCTTTCTCATGAAATGCTTAAGTGAAAACAAGGGAACAAGTGCAGATACTAATAATGCCTTCTTCAAATTTTTAAAAATTATGTGGAACAATCTCAAATAGAATGCAAATTCATAAGAACTAACTCTTTCTTTTTCCACATAGAACTCATAATTTCCTATTACATAATGAATATCCAGTACATCAAGGAATGTCCAATGAGAACCTTTCCTAAACCACTATATCATATTCCCTTACTATTTCATCTACAATACATGAAGATATATGTTTTTTATTAGGATGAATAGGTTTTGAGAGGACCAAAAACTCCATACAACAAGTTTTGAAGGGACATGAAGATATATGTTACAAGGATACATAGTTTCTCTAACATATACGAATCATCAAGATATAATTTTTTCCATTCAATATACATAGAAAATTGATATAACAAGCTAATCCTATAAACATAGATTTAGATAAGAGGATACACCAAATTTTCTTTCATTCCATAGCATGATCACTTAAATAGCGAAAACAACCCCTAACATGAGCACTAGAAATTATAGCAAGCAAGACTACATAAAGTTGTATAGAAATAATGCTTATCTAAGAGGCATGCATAAGAAATGAATTCACGTATCACACATAATCATGATTTCTACAAGGGATTAGGGAGAAACACAAAGCATAAACATGTAAGATCTCCAAAGTTTGGAATGACATTTTCAATAACAAATCTCAAAGAGCAACTCAAGTTATGAGAACATTATAGTATACCATGCAAGGCCAAGAGAGACAACCTTAACCAAAGATCCCAGTGTTTGCAACACAGGCTGTGATACTAGATATAATGCCCACAAAGATACCCTAGGTAAATATACAAAAATCTACTAACAAAAAGGAGAGAATTTTTTTTTACAAATTCTAACCATTACTACTATGCTATCTCAACATTTATTAATGCAATATAACAACCATTATACACAAATGCATCATTAACTATATATGAATCAACATGATCACAACCCTAGTAACATAACCATAGAACCATATTATGCGAGCAAAATGATTTTTTAATCCATTTACTTCATGTACATAAAATTATACAATGCATGTCCATTACCTAGGGTATTCCAACGTCACTACTTGATATAATACAAACACATATCATAACATTTTAAAACATCATAACCTATCATAAAACTTATCCATTAAATTTCCAATCAACTATAATGAATCATTATCATTTAAGAATAATTTAATCTCATATCATATTCTTTAGAATCTTTAAGAATTAACTAGATCATATATTTCTAATAACAATACTAGAGCAACCTTTAAGATTCACTAAAGCAATCTATATCAACATAAGTATTTTGACCAATCTCTTAAACAATACTAGGGAAACCTTTAAGCTTCACTACATAACTCAAGATAACTAGCTCGTTTAATTAATCAACATATTTCCTCACAACTATATGTTTTCCATTTGTTATATAAGATCTAAAACAACAAGCACCACTATTCCAATTTAATTTTCCACAAGCTTACACATACAATTCCTTCATACATTATCCATGAAATGCAAAGTACAAAACGCTCTCTTTCCTTCTCATAGGTTCATGATGTTTTACAAAGAATTACCTAATACAACAATTAACATACCATATTAACTTCACGTAACTATTAAATTATTTCCCTTTTCAATTACATCATATTATGATACATAGAATTTAAGAATACATATTTCCTTTTACAATTACATAGCATCATGATACAACATCTTCTATTCCAAATACATAAAATTAGCTTCGCATGATGAATAATCCAAGAATCCAATCCACGCACACTAACATCCAAGATGAGTAATATCCCAATGGAAGAAGGCATCAAACCACCCAAACACATGGAACTAATAAGGGATTACCCCAATGCTAGGAGATGACATAAGGATCCAACTCACTCAAGACCTGAGCTGACACCTAACAATCATAGGATACGACATGACTTCACAAGACTCCAACATCCAATCACATCACATGGCTAAATCCGAGAA
This sequence comes from Cryptomeria japonica, assembly GCF_030272615.1. Taxonomy (NCBI): domain Eukaryota; kingdom Viridiplantae; phylum Streptophyta; class Pinopsida; order Cupressales; family Cupressaceae; genus Cryptomeria; species Cryptomeria japonica. The sequence goes on from NC_081413.1 coordinate 627,787,289, forward strand.
ACCAAACTCCAAGAGGCATAAATAACAAATAAAGGCATGTGGATAATTGACATATGTAGGGAAAGATTGTCATCACATGTTATCGTCAGAATAGAAGGGGCCAAGCCTCACCTTGATAGACATGTTTAACCATCTCAACCTTGGAGCCATTCAAGGGAGACTCATTTACCATTCCAACAGTCTTCCCAAGATCATCCCAAGTATCCCTCAAGGGCTATGAGGTGGGACCACAAAACCAATTATTATCTTGTTTAGTGAATTCCTAAATACCCAAACCCACTAATCAATTATTAAGATTATCTCTTTCAATTACAAGAAAAAACTTCATATGGTTCCATCAAGTCTAGACCCCCTCCTAGAGGCCTAATGCTCAAAGGCATGGTCCACACATGAAAGAGCCCACTCTCCCTACCATGGAAAAAATCCATCATTTAAATACATAACAAGATGTATCACAATAACAACATGAAAATTTAACAACAAAGTTCATGTATTAAAGATCATGTCATAAGCGCAAAGAATAATAATGCAACAATAAAGAGACCCTCAAGAAGATATAACCACAAAATTTGGGCAAGAATATGAATCCAATGATATCCCATAGTGCTCAATAGTGAGGCACAATATAACCTCTTGTTGGAGCTGCATATACTCATCCTCAATAGCAAGGAATGCATACATCTTGTTGGAGAAAGTTTGCAAATCTCAACAAACAAGCATAAAATACTTGTCAGAGGATAAAATACATATAAATAACCAGATCTCATAATACTCAATATTGGAAAGCATCATGAAACATTAATACAAGCCTCTGGTGCCAAATTATATTTGGAAAAATCTGCTGAGATGACCAACTAACAAAAGAAACCTATCAAAAATACAAAAAATTCTAACAAAAAAGCCAAATTACAGTTTTAAAAATAAAATCCCATAGACAAAATTAAGACCCAAAAATAAAATTAGTAGAGTCACCCAGACTAAGCAAAATGAATGAAATAAACAGATTAACAAATTTTAAGCTAAAATGAAAGATTTATGAAACAAACCATTCATGGCTTCCCAAAAAAACAAATCATAGATAGAGTCACAAAGTCAAATACCAAACTCAAAAAAACTCTCAAAATAATCAAAGTCTCAAACAAGCTAAAGGATTAAGTGCCAAATTGAAAAAACTCACAAAACAAAAGAACAAGGCTTCTATAGAAGTATGCATTCGACAATGCCTAACTGCCAATGTTCATAGAAATGAAAATAAACACATTTAGATTTCACAAATGACAAAAGGGAACATAAGGGAAAATCCAAGACTCAGATTCATAATAGAAAACACCGTACAGAGAATCTTCAATAGCAAAACCTAATATTTTTAGTGCTGACCATTCCAACAATGCACATAGCCAATAGAAAGAATGAATTTGTCCCCAACTATAAATAATAGATCAAATAAATGAATAATTATAATAATTGTGAAATCTCAACCATTTAAACACTAAATCATAAACTCAAGTAAAATAAGATAAACTTCAGAACGCAATAAATAAATAAATAATCAGATAATATTAATATCTCAATCTAGCCACTTAATAAACTATGCAATAGAATCAATTATTAATTTAATTAAACAATCATAATCACAAGACCACATAACAAGGGTCCTAACAACCACAGGGCACCACAAGACAATACTAACATGACTCAACTTGATAGTCTAGTGATAACTTAATCCTAGACTGCGTGAGGGAAACACATACCATCTCTAACAAATTTCCATTGGGATACAAAAATGCTCAGACCTATGAGACCAGGCGGAGTCGATGTTTGGTACCTACAAACTTGCATCCACCACTCAACACAATGCTTACAATACATATACATCATAATAATCAGATAGGTGATATAGAGAATCACAATGTCACATCATGGTCGCAATGAGTGATATGACATCTTCTCTACTCACAAAGATAGTCACACAATATAACATCAAAGCATCACATAAAATCATGATCATGAAATAGAGTTAGTATCATCATAATATCATAAGTCATATAAATCTCCGAACATGATGAGTCATATCAAATAACATAAATCCACATAGAGTACTAGCATGAACAATACCATCTAAGATTTCAATAAACTCATAAATAACCTTTTAAGTATCCACCATATGTCCATATAAGTCTATCAATATGTAAATCTAAATGCAAGTCTAGGAGAGGCACTATAAGCACATTAAGCCTTCTACTCACCAACAATTTGTAGATGACCCAATATTATTTAGGGAAGGATAAGCCACAACTCATAAAGAATTTTATGGATATATGTTGCAGGGGCATCATATCTTAACCTCTCTTTTCACTTTATTATCCAATTCCACATAACCACTATATGGGCAAGGAAAAGTCTTTTCAATTTTATTTTTATGAATTTTGATTGTTTGGTCAGCAACTACCCATGTACAACTATTTTATTGCCCCAAGGGGATGCCCAAATCATAGTATAATCATTTAAGGGATAATTTTTGAACTCAAAATAGATTGGTGAGCATTTATTTAAGATTTTTATTGGCTGCAATTAATTTAGGTGGGATTTCTTTTTGGAATTTTCAAAATTTTATTCGGAGAATTTTGGTTTTGGTGAAGATATTTAGAAGAAAAAAAGAAAAGGAGAGAAGAAAGATAAGTATTAGAGAAGAAGGGAAAAATGCAGGGAAAAGGAAGAAAAGGAGACAACAGAATCTCAACAATTTACCTTGCATTTTCAAACAAATGTGTAGGCTATACAAATGATAGTCAAGACAATATTTCGACAAAAAAATTAAATATTTTCTCTTTTGAATCTGGATTCTCTCTTAAACTATGTATATTCTATGTGAGATTATTTGGGTTGGATGAGCATTTGAGTATTTAATCAATGTTTATTTTATTTTATTGAAAAAACTTGCAACATGGATTTGGTCTTTGTGGCATATTTTTCTATTACTGTTTGTGTGATTTTGGGCATCTACAATTGTGTGGGTGCTATCAGCTTGGTATTAGAGCCTAGCTTGCAGTAATCATTAAACTTGAAAAGATTGAGAAAGGACTTTGATATGTTTAGAAAAATTGAAAATGGTCTCAATATTATTGGAACAATTGAGGCGGAAGCATAGGAGGGAGCTCTAGCCTCCCTCAAGACTAATTGGATAGCTATTCTATTCTTTATGTATTAAAAGGCTTGTTATTTTATGGTTGACCTATGTGCTTACTTTTTTCATTGTTTCTTGGGATAAGGCTCTTTCATTACAAATTTAATTAAAAAATCCACTTCTAGCTGCTCACATGTATACAAATGCATCACATCTTAGTTATGTTAATGATGGATAGAAAAATATCAATAAGAAATTAAATCTTCACAAAAAGATGTAATACCCATTTTCCAATAATCTTCAACAACTAACAATTGAAAATTAAATAAGAACTTAAAAATACTTCGCATCACAAAAGATATAAACTAATAATTATAGACACAACAATAAGTATTAATAAAAATCTTATCATAAAATATAATACTGAAAAAAATACTAATTAACTAACTATATAATTTAGTAGTATAAATTATAAATGTTTTGAGAATTATTTTAATGTGATAAAATGCTATGAAAATAAATATCAAATATTTAACAATTACAAATGTATAAAGTATTAATTTAATTTGTGGAGGACAAATTACACATAACACGCCGTATGATTTAGAAGTGGCATATGTCATTATAATTCTGCAAAGTATTAATTAATTTGTGGCACGCCGTATGATTCTTGTCATTATAATTCTGCAAATCTCTACACGGCAGCACTCTACGTGTCTTTACTAATGTTGGTTTATTGCGCTATAAATTATTTCATTTTGTAATAAATTGGTGAGGTAAGTTGCAGCAGAATTTTAATCGAATACTTCCTCTTCATTGTTTCTTTAATGATCTAATTAAAAACATTAAGGTAAGCTTTTATTACTACTTATTTAATGAGCCTGTTTTTTCTCTTCCAACCATTCAATGAAGTTTAATAGGGAAAATTTTATATGAATTATATCAATTTAGTTTTACATAATTTACTTTTATAATGTTTAGTAATATTGATTCATTATTTAATAAAAAATTATTCAACAAATAAAATATTAAAAAATGAGTAATATTTTATTAGGTCATTTTACTATAATTTATAAATCTTAGATATAATGTGAAATTTTCATAATTGTATTTATTGTCATTTGAATATTAATTCATATGAATATAATATTTTAGTATGAGAGTAAATTTTAATGTGAGTTACTTTCCAATTTAATTCATGTGAATATAATTGTGAGTTATCTCAATAATCATATATATTGACAATTTGATGTTTTTGTATGCTAACATTTTGAAATTTTGATTTGTTTTTCATATATTGCTATTCTTCTTGTGTGAAATTTATAATTCGTGTTTAAATTGAATTTGGATACCAAAAGATGATCATTCTGAGTCTAAAATATGATTAGTAGATCATACACTTAAGGATTTAGCTCCTAAACTATATCTATTTTTTTATTATTACTAAAATAATATAAGCATTTTTTCTTAATATTATTAAGAACTTTTAAATGTTTATATTCTATTAATAAAAACTATTTGGTGATAGAATATTTGAAATGTTTAGAAAATTTTATCTCAATATTTTAATTTAAATTTCATTTTATTTTTTATAGAAAATAAGAATAAATTAATGTCTCTTTAATCAAGTAGTAAATGATATATATCATTAGATTATGTTTGAAAATAATATAAATTTTTAAATTTTTTAAATTTGATATTTTCAATTGCTTCCTACACGATTTTAAATATAAATGTGAAAATAAACATGTTTAGGGTCTAAGATTGAAACAAATTAATCATAATATTCTCCCACTTTTTGAAGACCTATCAAGAGTTAAAAAGTTATCATCTTCTCAAGGCCTCACGTCCCATAGAATCAACACACCATCAGTGTTCATTGGCTTCGATAGTGCATTTGCAACATTCACTAAAGTATTAACTTTATCCATTTTCACCTTTTTGTCTTCCACCATATCATGAACAAAATGAAATTGTACATCAATATGTTTTTTTAAGGTGGAAAGTCAGACTTTTCGCTAAACAAATAACACTTTGGCTATCACAATAGAGTAATCTAGCCTGCATCAAAATCAACATCCAAGCACAATTTCATAAGAGAAATGGCTTCCTTACAAGAATGAATAGCTTCCATGTACTCTTCTTCTATAGTGTACAAATAAACTAGAGCTTTCCACTTACTCAACCAACTGATAGCACCATGAAATATCATGAAAACATATCTAGTAGTTGATCTTTTGTTGTCAATGTCATTTGTTGAATTTGAATCCACATATCCACAAATGCAAACTAAATTTTGAGGTTGAGAAGGATAACCTTGAAAATACATGAACACTCTTTTAGTTTCATCCCAATGCACCCTACCAAGATTAGCTATATACCAACTAAGGACTCCCACAACATGGGAAATGTTTGGTCTCCTACAAACCATAACATGCATCAAGATGCCAATGACACTGACATAAAGTACTCTAGACATGTCCTCCATATTAGTAGGAGATTTTTGACAATCATCCACAAAAAAGGTTCCTTTATAAGACTAGAATGACTATTTGCTTGCATTTTGACAAGTTGAATCTCTCCAACACGGAGTTACATACTTACTTTGGTTCATCCAAAGATTTCAGCTACCTCTATCTCTAATGATTCAATCCCAAGAATATCTCACCGAACCTAGATATTTCATCTCAAACTATTTTGCTAACTAATAATTCAATTCTCTAAAATCATTAATTACCATACCCAATAAACAACATATCATCCACATAAAGGGCTATGATAGGAATGTGGCCATTTTTAGATTTATAATACACATAATGGTCAAATTTAGATCACATAAATAAAAAAGACAACACATAGGTGTCAACATTTTGATACCATATTCTAGGAGACTTTTTCAAACCATACATAAATTTCTTCAACTTACAAAAAAGGTTTTATTTACCTTTCTCAATGAAATGTTTTGGCTATAACATGTAAATTTGCTCCTTTAGATCAACATGAAGGAACATTGTCTTCATATCCATCTACTTAACTTCCAAGTCATAAGATGTTGCAAGTAACAAAAGGAATCAAATGGATGTCAACTTATCTACAAGAGAGAATATTTCACCATATTCAATTTGCTCCACCTAATAATAACCATTCGTGACCAACAATGCCTTATACTTCTCAACACTACTACCTAGACCTAGCTTCTTTTTTAACACTAATTTACATCCAATAGGTTTTCATCCTTTGGGAAAAGGTACCAAATCCCATGTAGCATTCTTCTTCAATGCAATCATCTCCTCTCTCATGGCTTCCATATAAGAATCTATATCACACATACCCACAGCCTCTCTTGCAGTCCTAGGCTCATCACTGTTAGAAATCAAACCAAATATGGAACTACGATCCAATCATGAATATCCAAACTTATTTTATTGAGAAACTTTAAAACCTTTAGCATTGACACCATACCCAACTAAGATTCACTTAATAATCTTCTTCTCCAATTTTGACCTTTTCTCACTTGACACATTTGCATATACCTTGCAACCAAAGAATCTAAAATATCTCAATGAAGACTTCTTACTAGAGCTTGTCTCCATGGGTGCCTTTATAACTAGCATTGAAGTAGGAGATATATTAATTAAATAACATGTAATGGCTACAACTTCAGTCCATAACTTATGTTCAAGCCCAACACCTCCTAGCATACTCCTAGCCTTCTCCATCAAAATTTTGACCATCCTCTCCACAAATCCATTTTTTTGTGGGGCCCATGGAGTTATCTTGTGTCACTCAATTCCATGGTCCTTATAGATACTGTCAAATTATATTGAACAAAACTTACTTCCATTGTCATTCCTCAAATAGTTAATTTTTGTACTTGTTTGGTTTTCAACCAAATTTAAATTTTTTAAGCCAATTAAAAAATTCTTATTTATTTATGAGGAAATACACAAATTTACCTGTACTATAGTCATCTATGAAAGATAGAAAATACACAGTTCTAGATATTGAAGGAACATTAATAAGACCAAACACATTTGAATGAATATAATCCAAAACCCTAAAATACTTTTGAGAACTGTAATAAAAAGAAACATAGTGTTGTTTACCATAAACACAATGTTCATAAAATTTAAACTCAAGATTATAGTCATCAAGGCCTTCAACAAGGCTCCTATTTTTTTAGGGCTCTAAGTTCCTTCTCACTAATGTGATCAAGTCTCTATTACCATAACATTTTCTTCTCCACTGGGAGCTTCATCTCAAAGAATTTTCACTCGTAGGTACCCAAAGAGTACAACCATCAGATGTTGAAACAACAATATTTTTTCTCTTGTCGATTTGATGGTGAGAATGAATAATCCAAAGCTATTTTATTAGACTTCACATAAGTGCTATTGCACTGAACCATGCATGCATCTAGGTTATACAAGGTTCCAATATGAAAACCCTTAGTAAGCACCATAGAGCCTCTTATCATCTTACATCCACCTTGCAAGAAACAACTTGCATACCCATATCACTCAACTTCCTAATTGAAAGTACTTTGCATGTCAAACTAGGGATATGCATGACACCATCAATCCCCTTCGCTCCACCATTAGGGAACCAGATCTTAAATCTTCCATGACCAACAACCTTTAGGTGAGATTCATCACTAAAATACACCTTCCCACCATCAAACTCTTTGTACTTCAAAAACCAACCTCTATGAGAGGTCATGTGGAAAGAAGCACTTGAATCTATAAACCACACATATTTTGATTCATTCATTGCACGGGTTATGACAAAACAATATACTTCATCATGAGAGGACTTATTTGAGTTAGAATCAGAAAAATCTTTTTTTACATTTCTTTCTCTTATCATCCTTGCATTCATTTCAAAAATGACAAGATTTTCTATAGTTCCATCAATTCACCTTGGATTGTTTACCAGAAGACTTAGATCTTCCTGAAGACTTGAATTTACCCTTATTTTCCATTTTATTGCCTTTCTCCATTATTCTAATACAATAAATAAGGGGTTTCTTAGCCATCTCAAAAGATTTCCTTTGCATCTTTTCATATAACAATGAACCAACCACATTCTCCATCTTTAAAGTGGTTGTTATGATAACATAATAAAAAATTACATTTATATTGATCATCAATCTTGTCATTCATAAAATGTAGTTGAGCAACCTGCATTTTGAACAAATTCATGTTATCTACAATGGACCCTCCTTCCCCCATCCTCAAAGAATACAACCTCTTTCTAAGAAATAACTTATTTACCAAGAATTTCCCTTGATAAATATTACCAGTTTTTTTTAAACTACAACTAGAGTCTTCTCCGGTCATGGACATTCAAGAGCACTAAATTTGGTAGACAGATTATTATCAACCCCTTGTATTTTCAATCCATTTAATCCCATTCATCATGCAATGTATTTTGGGGTTTCATCAAAGAAACCACAACCCATAGATCTCTATCCATGAGAATGTCCTACATTGTGAGTTTTCACAACTCAAAATTGTTGCCATTAAATTTGTCCATCTCTATTATATTAGATGTCCTTTTCATATGAAAGCCGAAACAAAGTTATGAACACTAATACTAGATTAGTACAAAAAATAGATCAATCCCACAACAATAGAGAAGTTGGCTTTGCCTTGATGCCAATTGAAAGCAATCCAAAGGGTGGAATAATGCTTCCAATGTCCTTAAAGAGTAAATACAACAACAAAGAATTCTAGAAAACATATGGCATATCAAATCTTCTTAGAAGGTATTCAACATATCATACAAAATAAAAAAGGAAGCCACATATTTATAGAGTTCCATTATTGGTGATTTTTGCCATAATTCTTGCTCCAAAATGAAATGCATATCCAAATGTAGTATTATTATCATCTGTACTCTTTGTAAAGTCACTGTAGTATCCCTGCCCTAATCAATTTCTAATCCCAGTTTGACCTGGTTAGTTTATCATAATATAATGATCATTGTCAGATATTTTGATTTTAGTGCATAACTGTTAATGTGGTTTTCACACCAGTTTGTATGCAAGCTATTAATTCATCTATTTCATGTTATTATATCAAGCTAACGCTTTCATTAAGTTTATATATGTATGCATGTATAACTCTTGGTTGAAGGAGATTTCAGGTACAGTGCCACATAGGTGCAAGGTTCATCTCCGCTTGATTTGCAGGTTTGAGTGTACCTCTTTAATCCTTAGAGTTGGATTAGGTGGTCGTGATATCCTTGTTTGACTAGAGTCATGCTCAAGTGAGCGTCATCAGTCATCATCGGTATTCCCTTTGGTTGGGTATGTGGTTCATTTGTCTGTTTGGCTTTCTTGGGTTGTGTGTTTTGTGTGTGGTTAAATTGAGTAATTAATCCTTATTATCTAGTTGGATTCATTGTGTGTTTAAGCATTAGTGTTTTTGGGGACTAAATAAAATAGGATCCATTTTTATGTGATTAATTGTTAATTGTATTGCACAATTCAGGTTGGTAGCAAGTTCAATTAAATGGTTAATTTTAATGTTCAATTTATTATGTTTATGATGTTGGAAAAGAAAGATTTAAATTTAATTAAAATAGAATTCATTTTATCTTGTTGGCATTTTGGAAATAGAAAGGTTAATTTTAGTTATTTGAGAAAATCAATTTTAAATTGAAAAGCAAGTTTAATTTATTGATATAGTTTAAAAGAATAATTTTTCTGATTTATTTTAAATAAAAATTTTAAATTCAAAATAAAAATTTCGGTCAAACCTTTCCCATTTAACCTAGATTTTTGGAAAAATATGGGAGATTAATTTTTTTTGGAAAAAATTTTGGATGGAAAAATTTGTGGGTTTTGGGAGGAGAAGGAAATTCTTGAGATGGAGAATTGGGATCTTCTTCAATCTTGCCATGATTGCTTAACCAGGTAGGCCTTTGGTTAATTTCATTGGTTTCTATGTTTTTAAAAGATTGTTTCAGGTGGTTTTGTAGAAATCTGGCTGTGATTGTAAATAATCTCTTATTTTGTGGAAAATGGTAGAGTTGTAATGAAATCACAAACTCAAACCCACCTTGCTTCTTCCCCAACTCTCAGATTTTAAATTTGGTTGTTCAGATTATTTTTCTAAAACCAAATTCTGGGGGGGTTTGGTTGTTCTTTATAAACTTTGTTAAAATCTCCATTAAAGGTTCCCTGATTAAGTTTTAATTTGAAATTTAGATTGGGGTTTGGTAGATTTGCAGTTTTAATATGTGTAAATAAATCTTATTTTGCCAACATGGTATTGGTTTGGAAATATTTCCCTTCCTAAATCTGGGTATTTGAAAAATGAAAAAAAAATTAATTATTTTAAGTCTCTGGGAGACTGTGTATTTTTGTTGTGTGTGCTTTTTAATTTTTTTAACAGTAAAATAAAATAAAAATTAAAAATTAAAAAAAAAATATAATACCCACATGGTAGGGCACAAACCCCCACCATGCGGGAGGTAGCTCGCTACCAAAGGTAGAGGCTGCTACCTATTGGTAGTAGCGCTACCAATGGTAGCGAACTACTACCAAAAGGTTGTAGTGCTACCAATGGTAGTGAACTACTACATTTTGGTAGCAGCGCTACCATAGGTAGCGTGAGCTACCAAGGGGGACACACGTGGGGTCCACGTGGAACCCCTCCCACCCCCTCTTTCCCCTTTTTAGTTTTTTTTAAAAAATAAAAATTTGTCTTTTTGTATATTTTTTTAATTGAAAAAAAATATATAATAATAATTTAATATGATTTAAATGTAAATTTCAAATTAAGTTTTTAATAAAGTTTAAATATGGCATTTAATAAATAAAATATGATTATTTTGTAATTAATTAATTGTATAAGTGGCAATATACATTAATTAATTTTCAAATTCTATTTTATTATTAATGCATATTTTGCTAATTAGATACTTAATTTGTTATTCTATTATTAATTATTAATTGCTTAGATTTTATTAATTGCAGATTAATAAATATATAGTAATTAATATTTAATTTTGGTGATTTTCTATATACGCGTAAGGAAATAATTGTTAAGTTGGAAACAAACTATCTTTACTTGGGTTCCTTATATGTATATGTTTCCTTGATATGTATAGTGTAACTACGCTCTAGAAAAGATTAATTTGGAAAGATTGTTTTTGAGCTAGTGTGGCCATGATGTTTCTTTTAAAGATTAAATATTATATTTACTTGGTTAATGTTTATTTAATTATATTCATGTGAACTTGGTTTAAAAACCCGTATTGGTGTATTTATGTTATGCTTTGATGCAAATGTACCTCAGTGAGTTAGAAAACAAAGAACAATCTGTATCTAAATGAGGTAGATAACGACAATCAAACTTACATCATTTAGAAAACTTGATCGACATTTTATGTTTATATCAATATGGGCAAAGATTCTATTTGCCAATTGTTGCCTATGAAAGTTTAATTTATGTATTCGCTTTTTCTTAAGTAATGGAAAGCCTTGATTTGTTGGATTGGACCCTGTCATATGGATTGATTTGGGGTATCTGTTTCTATCCTCAATCTTGAGTTATCTATTATTTTGTGGTGGTGTTATAATTGGTCATATCTTTAATGCGGGTGTAGAATGATGTTTAGTGGTTGACCATAGTTGGTCAGGTCTTTAGTTAGAGTACCATCTGTCAGTGCACCTCATATGAAGTCGTGTTTGACCAAATGGTTGTTCCCTCCATTTTGAACTCTGTTTGCTTGACCATGTGTATTCCTTAGCTTTTGAGCTCGTTAGAGTATAGTCCAGTATCATATGGGAAAGTGGCTTTTGATTGGGGGCCGCGCCCAAAGTGGCTGTTGGGTAACCCATCAAAAGTGAGTCTAATAAGTGATAACATAATAGTATATTAGAGTGTTTTTAATGAATCTCTAAGTAATATAATTGTGCCTCACACATGGGATGAGTGCTAACATAGACTCGACATGCTATGAGAAAGCTTGAAATGGCAAACCATCATCCTTGTCTTCACGAAAGGATGTGTGGGTCCACATGAGGCTTGGATGGGCTAGAGGCTCGAATTAGGTTGCTAGGGTAACCCAATGGATGGGGCTAGAACCTATGAAGACCTGCCATGGTAACCATACCAAGTCATGTAATGACACTTGTCCCTACATTCACTAGTGTGTTGTTGTATTGTCTGGATAGGAGCACTTTTGTGGAGTCATCTTGTCACTTATTCCCTTGTGAGTACCTAATTGTCATGCTAGTCCCTGGGTTGTGATGACTTAATTTTGTGGATGCTCCAGTGGATCGTTGTATTTGCTTCTATTATGTTCAAATGGATCCTTTCCTATTCAGGGATCATCTATGTATTTATTGATTGGTGTGGTTATTTGTATATTGGTTATGTTTGCCTTGATGGCAGGATTGTAAATAATGAGAACCTCATGTATTCTTAAGTTTATTAATTACCAGAGGGGTCTTGCAGTTGAGCAGACCTAGAGATGTAGCCCTCTAGGGGTGAACTCCGAGATCAATTTGGTGTTATGTGACGCTTCTGTCTTTATGTTCCTTTTTAGTTTTAGTATGTATGGATGGCATCATGTTAAAATATTGAAGCGGTTTATATGAAATTAATCTTAGATGCATGCATGTAGTCATTTTTTAAATGCTGAAATGGGATCAAGGAAGATTGTAGAGTAGAGCAATGGAATACATTTAGTTATTGTTAAGGAAATTAAGTATGCATGTAAAGATCTCTTTAGTTTATGATGAAATTCAAGTGTGTTAATAAATTAGAGGCATGACTTAAATTTTAATAAAAAGTATGAATGAAAGGTATGAATAAATCTTAATGGATGAACCTTATCTTGTGATTTATATTTTCATCTTCTGAAAGAAATTATCCTTGTTTAAGAATTATCTCGTTATAAGATAATCAACTTATTGGATTAATTAGTGTGAGTTAAGTGAAATGTTGTATTAAGTAATCATGTTGGGAAACCCTTTAGGTGTTAGTTGATGTCTTCCGCTATGTAATTTGTACTTTGATATCTTAATGTTGTGCTTAAGTTTAAAAAAAAAAAATTATTGCACTCTATTCTTGTGTTTTAGCTTAATCTATTCACGGTTTCTTGGCGGGGCATTACATTTGGTATCAGAGCCATGTTGCAAACATTGGGATCTCTAGTGTTGCATGTGATCTTAGTTGGTGTGAGGTGTATTGACCTTATGTGAATGATTGTCCTCCCTTTTGTATGTGAGTGATTGAGCAGACCTTAACTTGTGTGCAATGCGTGTGTTCACACCTTGTGTTTCACTTTCTTGATGTTGGTGCTTTGGAGTGATTATATGTTCTTTATGTGCTTATTGATGTCTTGGTCTATGATTACTCATATTATGAGAGAGGGTCATATGTACCTTCCTTAATTATTGTGGTACTCTTTAGACTAATCCATTTGGGTTGGTCAATGCTTGTCCAGAATCTGAAAGTGTGAACTATGCTTGTTTAAGAGTATGATCTAGCTTAGTGTTGTCCACTTGAAGGACTAGTATGGTAGATATTGAATGCTTATTTTGTAGCAAATTGAATGATTATCACCCTTCCTCCTCCTCTCTCTCTAGAAATTAAAATGTTTGGGATATGTGTAATTATCTCTGATTAGAGTTTTCTTTTTGCGAGAGAAAGGTTGCGACTTCTTGAACCCATGTGTGAGCCCTATGATGCTTTTGTGTTTTAGATAATAAAGGGGCTATGGGTTTAAAAGTTAATATTGGTTATTGGGAGAAAATTGTATGTTTACATTTAGGGATTCTCCATGTGTATTGTAGGAGTAACATAATTAAATTCTATTTTAAGTAAGGTGCATTAATATGTGAATAGTTGTTATGTGAAACTACTTTGTTTGTAAAAGAAGTATTAAAGGGAACATGTTATAGTAGCTTCAAGAGTGTATTAATGTGTTTTGCGAAAGATTGTTTTATGTGTTTTATTAAACTAGTTTGATTGAGGACATATTTTACAATGCTCCATTGAACTTGCTTTTGGATATATATAACTGCCTTATTACATTTAGAAAGTACGAATGAAAAGCTTGTTTGATGTGCATGCATTAATATGTATTATTTTGTTGATAGCTCCTCACTTACCTTGATTGTAATTTGATTTTCAATGATAGGTTGCAAATTATTATATGTGCCTGTATTGTATTAAAGTAGTGAGTGTTCGCAAGAGGTCTGGTATTATTGAAAAGATTGTTTGTTTTTATCTCTGTTGTTTGGAAAACTAGAACATTTTGTTGCAACCATAAAAATTAGAAATGTCATCTTAGTTCGATTGATACTCTTCTAAAATGGTAGTGAAATGAAAACCCTGAAATTAAAATGATAGGCTTATAGTGAAAAATTTTGTATTATAGTGTGATCTTGTTGATCTTGTTTCCTTGTAGGAAATAGTTAGATTCTCAAACTCTCTTTCCCTTATCTTTGCCTAAATCATAAGATTTTTTAGAAATGCTACGAAGAATGCATTATTTAAATAAAAATTTTATAAAACATGTGAAATTGTACTATTGCATTTTGGCTTCATATTGAAAGGTGAAAGCCCTCTTCGGAAAAGAAATTTGCATAGTTAGTAATGTGAATACGGATGCTTAGTAAAATTTGAGAGAGTTACAGGAATGATATTATTCCTTATGTAATTGTGAATTGTTAATAATTTTAGTACTTGTATCTAGAGTAAACATTATTCATTTATTCATGTGGAAAGCATAATTTAAATCTCCCTTGAGTAGATGAGACCATACTGGAAAGTACTCCCTTTAAATGTGACTAAACTAGTACTGGTGTATTCATGTATATTGTAAGAAACTAGTGCTTATTATATGTGCCCATGGGTTGGTGAAGTAATAAACCATGGAGGATATGTTTCTTATGAGTATGGGAAACCATACTATTTATGTGATGTTTCTTATTTCTTTCCCTACTGAGTACCAAACCTCGGGTTGTGGGTAATTCAGTATGTTAAGGGGTTGTATTCGAAGTCACCATTCCTTGGATAGTATGGATTGGCGTACGAGTAATGTCAGCACGCAACAACTTTAGCTTCTCTATTTTGATGAATGATATAATTATACAATAAAACTGTATCAAAGGTGTACTCAATACTTTCCCTTTTGATAAACCTATTTATAGGTTTATGTGTGATAGCCTATTCCTCTTCTTTATTTGAGCATTTAGATGGCAGTTCTTGAGCATAGTAATGGTGTATTTTGGAGGATCCTTTGCATTGTCTTCATGAAAGGTAGGTTTATCTATATAATCTGCTAGTTAGTATGTGTTGGTGGACATGTGGGTGGACCTTAGTCATGTATACCTATGGCTTAGGACGAGTATCCTTATAGATGCATCGCTATGCAGGATGTGACCTGCATGTGCTTGTTTCCACAAGGTACACTACCACGCAGGATACGTCCATTGCATGTCTTTTCCGCTTGGAGTATTGCCATGCCATGTTGAGACATGATGTGGGATGTAGTAGACATTGCCATGCGGCCTAATGATAGGTTTAGGGTAAAGCCATACCACGTGATGACTTGATGCAGGGTGATGCCAAGGTGCACACTACCATGATGTGTGGATGTGTGACTTGGCCGCACCACATGATGATCTGGTGCGATAGTTTTTCTATTGTTCCTTCCTTCCTTATTGGTGGCTAGATGCTAGTCACATAGTGATGTTCTTATTTATTTCTTTGGGGACCAACAATTTATTCTACATTGACTTTGAAGGTTTAGCCACGATCTTGTGATCTTTTGCATACTTGATTTGGTGTTGCAAATTCCAGATTATTTTCTTGCCTTATTGTTGGAATTCATGATTTATTATCTTTATTCATCTGTACTTTAGTGGTTAAACTGATTTATCCTTATTATTTTCGTATGTTGGTCTTGTGTTGAAATGTGAAATTCCTCTTGAAGGACGTATGAGACGGTCTTGGTAGAGTGTGTACAAGGAAGTAGACGTAAGGAACCTTGAGGATGGGGGTATGTGAGGCTATGATGTAGCTAGGATCCACTACCTACCTATGTGTGGTGACTATCTCTTGGAGGCTAACCACCTTACTCAACAAGGGATGTTCACAAAGGTCTTGTATGAAAGGTAATACCGCTATGGTGTGCCCTAGCACCATCAAGCCTTGAGTGAGATATTGGATATTTATGATCATGTTACTATTCCGAGATCAAGCATAGAGATGCTGATCGTGCATGTTATCTTTGACCGAGTATTAGACATGCTCACATGTGGCCTTTTAAGTTATGCATTCCAGTTATGTGGATGGTTATTATGTATATCATGGAGTAAATTGTGCTAACTTGTCACTATGTTATGGGACATGGTCTTTGGAAAGGTTTTCATATGCCGGGAAAGTGTAAACAATTGAGTTATCTATGTTTCTCTTATTTCATGGAAGTTAACTTGGTTGTAGAAATTTAATTTTGAAGCTAGTTCTATGTGAGAAAATTTTATGAAAAAGATGTATTGGTAAAAGAAATTGACCATGATGGCATGTTTTCTTGTCATGTTTGATAGATGAGTATGGTAAATGTTTCTTACCTCTTTTAATGCTTTAATTTGGTGTCATGAAAGGAAGAAAGTTTTTGTATCTCTACTATGATTATTGATAATTCCTAGAATATTTTAAGAAGTGTATGGTTTTAGATGTATCTTGCCAATGGATAATGGCATTTGTAAAGGATTTAGCAATAATGTTTCATTTATTTATGGAAAGATTCCTATATGCAATTTAATATTTGTTGAATGAGTTTCAGGTCTGATGCATGCGACATTTTATCCATCTAGGCTTATGACTTCCAAGAGTAAGTTGAAACCTAGGGGGGAAGAATGTAGTACCCCTGCCCTAATCAATTTCTAGTCTTGGTTTGACCTTGGTTAGTTTATCATAATATAATGATCATAGTCAGATGTTTTGATTTTAGTGCATACCTGTTAATGTGGTTTTCACAATAATTTGTATGAAAGTTATTAATTCTCCTATTTTGTGTTACTATCTTGGGCTAACGCTTTCATTAAGTTTATATATGTATGCATGTATAACTCCTGGTTGCAGGAAATTTTAGGTATAGTGCCGCGTGGGTGCAAGGTTCATCTCCGCCTGATTTTGTAAGTTTGAGTGTACCTCTTGAATCCTTAGAGTTGGATTAGGTGGTCGTGATATCCTCATTTGACCATAGTCATGCTCAAGTGAGCATCATCAGTCATCGTCAGTATTCCCTTTGGTTGGGTATGCGGTTCATTTATTTGTTTGGATTTCTTGGGTTGCATGTTTTGTGTGATTAAATCGAGTAATTAATCCTTATTATCTAGTTGGATTTATCGTGTGTTTACGCATTAGTGTTTTTGGGGACTAAATTAAATAGGCTCCATTTTTATGTGATTAATCATTAATTGAATTGCTCAATTCAGGTTGGTAGGAAGTTAAATTAAATGGTTAATTATAATGTTAAATTTAGTATGCTTATGATTGGAAAAGAAAGATTTAAATTTAATTAAAATAAAATTAATTTTATCTTGTTGGCATTTTGGAAATAGAAAGGTTAATTTCAGTTATTTGAGAAAATCAATTTTTAATTGAAAAGCAAGTTTAATTTATTGATATAGTTTAAAAGAATGATGTTTGTTATTTATTTTAAATAAAAAATTTAAATCCAAAATAAAAATTTCAGTCAAATCTTTCCCATTTAACCTAGATTTTTGGAAAAATATGGGAGATTGATTTTTTTTGGAAAATATTTTTGGATGGAAAAATTTGGGGGTTTTGGGAGGAGAAGGAAGTTCTTGAGATGGAGAATTGGGCTCTTCTTCAATCTTGCCAAGATTGCTTAACCAGTTAGGCCTCTGGTTAATTTCATTGGTTTCTATATTTTTAAAAGATTATTTTTGGTGTTTTTGTAGAAATCTAGTTGTGATTGTAAATAATCTCTTATTTTGTGGAAAATGGTAGAGTTGTAATGAAATCACAAACTCAAACACACCTTGCTTCTTCCCCAACTCTCAGATTTTAAATTTGGTTGTTCAGATTATTTTTCTAAAACCAAATTTTTTGGAGGGGGGGTTTGGCTGTTCTTGATAAACTTTGTTAAAATCTCCATTAAAGGTTCCCCGATTAAGTTTTAATTTGAAATATAGATTGGGGTTTGGCAGATTTGTGGTTTAAATATGTGTAAATAAATCTTATTTTGCCAACATGGTATTGGTTTGGAAAGATTTCCCTTCCTAAATCCGGGTATTTGAAAAATGAAAAAAAAATTAATTATTTCAAGTCTTTGGGAGATTGTGTATTTTTGTTGTGTGTGCTTTTTTATTTTTTTGCAATAACCCACCATGTTTAACCCAACAAAATTTGACCATTCTTCTTTTTTTGTTTAATTTAATCATTTGTGTTTGATTCAATTGCATACTCTGGGCATCCATCCATTAGGATTAGGCATTCATCCATCTTGGATGAGCATCTAACCATACAGGTTAGGCGTCTATCTATAGGGGGAAAGAGGTTTCATCTATCCAATACAAGATAGGCATCTACCCATATGGGGTAGGCATCTATCCAATTAGGATAGGGGCTACTCTGGCTAGAGACTTAGACTCATCAGGACCATTCGGGTCCTGAATCACTCACTAAGTACTACACTCATCTAATAGGAGTGCACCGAGGTCACTATCCTTAGGATTAATCAAAATAACATAATACAAGCTTGAATTCCACCTCAGAATTTGGCTCAAAGCCTCAGGAAATCAAGCGAATCCATACGGGATTCCTTCTGAGTATGCATTGAATTACTTTTTCCTTTTTTATTATACTTATCTTTCAAATTAGGATTCTACTCAATCCTTCTTTTTACCAAGCCTAGACTCCATCCACAAAAGCTTGAGTACTAGGGACAACTCCGTCCCAAGACTACCTACATACCCATTTCGGCACGGGATCAAGGCGTAAAGTATGTAGTTCTATCTTCTACTCTATGGTTTGATGTAAACTGGTTAGTGGGTACGCAACCCTTTCTAGGGTCAATGTCTCAAATAATTTCTCTATGGTTTCTACCCACGGTGGTAGTACTTAAGCAAAGGCTCAATATGGCCTATTGCTTGTGGCCTAAAACAACTAGATCTTAATACCTATCATAAGCGTCACCCTTGACCAAATTGTCAATTGTCAACAACTCTTCAAGATTAAATCAATTTCATAAAAGAATTTCACTTAATCAACACTAAAGGGGGTTTACTATGGTTTAACTCAATGAATGTAAAATCATTTATGGAATATCTTATTAGATTACCTAATAAGATAATCTATGACCATAATTAATAAGATAATCTATGACCATAATCAAATGTCTAAACTAATTGATATTTTTGGAACCTATGACGAGAATAATTAATTATGGTCATAGGTTCCAAAAATATCAATTAGTTTAGACATTTGATTCAAATCATATTAATATGAATTAATTGCTTTTAATGAGTCCAAAATGCCAACTAAGTGACCCAATGAATTTTAAGTAGTTTTTATAAAATTCCAATTATAAAATTTAATACAATTTAATTTACAATTAGAAAATTGTTAAAAATAAATAAATTATTATAAATTTTACTAAGGATGATAAATTTCAAAATTACCTAAGTTAAAGCTAAAATTTTGATTAAAAAGAAAAATTTAAGAAAGTCCATATTCCCACGAGTTAAATTTTATAGTGGCATGATTAAAAAAAAAAAAGGAAGGCAAGTGGGGTGGGGCCCATGGGTCCCATCACCATTGCGGACCTACAGAAGCAGGCCCATAGTGTTGAGGGGACCACCGTGGTCCCCTCCACTACCCTACAGCCACTACTGTAATAGTGACTGCAGGGTTAGTGGAAGGTACAACTCCCCTTCGGCGGTAGTAACTCCACCGCCCCCTGTGATTGGCCCGCTATTCCATGCAAGGTACAAAGTCAAATCTATGGATTTCTTCATGTTATTTCATGCAATATTTTGATTTCATATTTTTTGTTTGCATAAATTTCAATATTAATATATATATATATATATATATATATATATATATATATATGTATATATATATATATATATATATATATATAGTTTTTTTTTTCATTCCAATTTATTTGATAGCATAAAAGATATATGTATAAGGGAAAAAAAATGTTAATGTAAAATTGAGAATAGTAATTTAATCATAGGGATAAAATAAAATAGAGAAATAATTTGTTTCAGCGGTGTACAGATAACCAATTAATCATAGAGATAGGTAGATGATTATGCTGAGAAAAACAAAGCTTTCAAAGAAGACTTTTGAGGAGCTAATATTCACAGAGAGGGATTTATTTCTACATTCACAGAGATGGATTTATTTCTTCATTCATAGAGAGGGATTTATTTCCATAAATAATAATGAATGCAGTGGAGTTTACATTTTATTTCCAGACATTTTTTTTTGTTCACAGAGAAGTAAGACTGCTCATAAGGAATTAAGATTTATGATCAAATCTGCATTTAGAGAGAGATAGAGAGATGGGTTTTTACTCACAGAAAAAAAAATATATAAATAACTTCATATGCAAAATATCAACTTGTATTCACACAGAGGCGAGATTTTTCACAGGGAGTAGGATTTAATTAAAGAATGAGATTTACATTCAGATTTCTATTCGAAGAATGAGAGAAATGAATTTAAGAGAATAATAAGGAACAATATTCATACATAGAGAAGAGTTTTAATCTCAGAAAAAGAAATCTAAGATATTTGTTTTTTTGCACATATCAAAAAAATTCTTTTGGAAAAGCAAAAGCAAGATCATATGTATATTTTTTTGAAGAAAATTAAATAAATAATAAAGCTATCGTTTACATGCATTATGTGAAAGTATTTTTATCAATATTTATTCCTAATTAAGAAGAAAAGATTTTCAATAAAGTAAGATCTAGAAATTATATTTATTTGATAATACAAATATCTCATATGTAAATGAGAGATGACAAAAGGAGAGAACCTGGCTTATCGAAGCTCGATGTTGAATCCTCTAGCTATCCTTTTTAGATCTTTCCTTGCAACTTGAGAGAAATATTTAAGAACAAATTAATAATCTTGCAATGAAATTGAGACTACCAAAGAAGATCCTACTACTAACAACAAGGAAACTTGGAAAAATTTCTTCAAAACATAATCAACTCCCATTTTTGAAAACTTGCATTCAATATATACGAAAAATCCCTTAATCCCACTATCTAGAGAAACTAATTAAGAATGAGATTCTTTTCCAATATTGGACTCATGCAAAATTGATTAAAATCCTAGTAGGGGAGTTACATGCAAGGCATTGATGATTCCTCTAGAAGCTTCTAATTCCTCCTACAACATGTGCCATAATTGGGAGTGGGGAAATAAAAATAAAAATAATTATATTCTCCAAGTGTGTGTGTGTGTCCATTTTTATTCATTTATAATATTTATTCAATCATTTTCAATAGCTCAACCAAAAATATAATGGAATTGTATCAAATCAAAAAGCGATAAAGGAGGGTTGTGACATTTTTGAACATTAAAATAAAATAAAATAAAAATATATATAATACCCACGTGACAGGGCACAAACCCCCACCACGTGGGAGGTAGCTCACTACCAAAGTTAGCGGCTACTACCTATTGGTAGCAATGCTACCAATGGTAGCCTGACTGCTACCAAAAGGTAGGCAGTGGTACCAATGGTAGTGAACTGCTACTTTTTTGTAGCACCGCTATTGTAGGTAGCTTGAGCTACCAAAGAGGACCCACATGGGGTCCATGTGGAACACCCCCCCCCCCCCTCTTTTTTTTTTTTTGTTTTGTTAAAAAAAATGTTTTTTTAATATATTTTTTTTAATTAAAAAAAATATATAAGAATAATTTAATATGATTTAAATGTAAATTTTAAATTAAGTTTTTAATAAAGTTTATATATGGCATTTAATTAATAAAGTATGATTATTTTGTAATTAATTAATTGTATAAGTGGCAATATACACTAATTAATTTTCAAATTCCATTTTATTATTAATGCACATTTTTCTAATTACATACATAATTTGTTATTTTGTTATTAATTATTAATTATGGATTAATAAATATATAGTAATTAATAATTAATTTTGGTGATTTTCAATATATGTGTAAGGAAATGATTGTTAAGTTGGGAACGGACTATCTTTACTTGGGTTCCTTATATGTATATGTTTCTTTTATCTATATAATGTAACTGGGCTCTAGAAAAGATGATTTTGGAAAAATTATTTTTGAGCTAGTGTGGCCATGATGTTTCTTTAAGAGATTAAATAGCATATTTATTTGGTTAATGTTTATTTAATTATATTCATGCAAACTTGGTTTAAAAACCCATATTCATGTATTTATGTTATGCTTTGATGCAAATAAACCTCAGTGAGTTAGGAAACCAAGAACAACTTGTATCTAAATGAGGTAGATAACTGCAATCAAAATTAGATCATTTAAAAAACTTGATCGACATTTTATGTTTATATCAATATGTGAAAAGATTGTATTTACCAATTGTTGCCTATGCAAGTTTAATTTATGTATTCACTTTTGCTTAAGTAATGGAAAGCCTTGATTTGTTGGATTGGACCCTGTCGTATGGATTGATTTGAGGTATCTGTTTCTATCCTCGGTCTCGAGTTGTCTGTTATTTTGTGGTGGTGTTATAATTGGTCATATCTTTAATGAGGGTGTAGAATGATGTTTAGTGATTGACTATAGTTGGTCAAGTCTATAGTTAAAGTACCGTCTATCAGTGCACCTCATATGAAGTCATGTTTGACCAAATGGTTGTTCCCTCCATTTTGAACTCCATTTGCTTGAACATGTGTATTCCTTTGTTTTTGAGTTCATTAGAGTATAGTCTAGTGTCATATGGGAAAGTGGCTTTCAATTGGGGGTCATGCCCAAAGTGGTTGCTAGGTAACCCATCGAAAGTGAGTCTAATAAGTGATAACCTAATAGTATATTAGAGTATTGTTAATGAATCTCTAAGTAATATAATTGTGCCTCACACATGGGATGAGTGCTAACATAGACTTGACATGCTGTGAGAAGGCCTGAAATGGCAAACCATCATCCTTGTCTTCACAAAAGGATGTGTGGGTCCACATGAGGCTTGGATGGGCCGGAGGCTTAGATTAGGTTGCTAGGGTAACCCAGTGGATGGGGCCCGAACCTATGAAGCCTTGCCATGGTAACCATACAAGGTCATGTGATGACACTTGTCCCTACATTCGCTAGTTTGTTGTTGTATTGTCTAGATAGGAGCACTTTTGTGAAGTCATCCTATTGCTTATGCCCTTGTGAGTACCTGATTGTCATGCTAGTCCCCGGGTTGCGATGCAATAGTTTTGTGGATGCTCCAGTGGACCATTGTATTTGCTTCTATTATGTTTAGATGTATCCTTTCCTATTCAGGGATCATTTATGTGTTTATTGACCTGTGTGTTCATTTGTATATTGGTTATGTTCGCCTTGATGGCAGAATTGTAAATAATGAGAACCTCATGTATTCTTAAGTTTATTAATTATCAGAGGGGTCTTGTAGTTGAGCAGACCCAGAGATGTAGCCCTCTAGGGGTGAACTCCCAGATCAATTTGGTGTTATGTGATACTTATGTCTTTATGTTCCTATTTAGTTTTAGTATGTATGGATCACATCATGTTAAAATGTTGAAGCGGTTTATATGAAAATAATCTTAAATGCATGCATGTAGTCATCTTTCAATGCTGAAATGGGATCAAGGAAGCTTGTAGATTAGATCAATGAAATACATTCAGTTATTGTGAAGGAAATTAAGTATGCATGAAAATATTTCATTAGTTTATGATGAAATTCAAGTGTGTTAATAAATTAGATGCATGACATAATTTTTAATGAAAAGTATAAACGAAAGGTATGAATAAATCTTACTGGATGAACCTTATCTTGTGATTTATATTTTAATCTTTCTAATCAAATTATCCTTGTTTAAGAATTATCTCGTTATAAGATAATCAGCTTATTGGATTAATTAGTGTGAGTTAAGTGAAATGTGGAATTAAGTAATCATGTTGGGAAACCCTTTAGGTGTTAGTTGATGTCTTCTACTATGTAATCTGTACTTTGATATCTCAATGTATCTTAATAATATGTTTAACTTCTTTTTTTAAAAACTATTGCACTATATTCTTGTGTTTTAGCTTAATCCCTTCAGGGTTTCCCGGTGGGGTATTACAGTCACTATCTATGTATCATATTAATTTAAAATCATCAATTGCGGAATACAATATTCCACAATTCATAGTCCCTACAATATACCTCAATTATCTTTCTCGATCTTTCCAATGTGAATTTTTAGGTGACTTCATAAATATAGGAATCAAATTGACTCTATTCATAATGTTTGGCCTAGTTGTACTAAGATACATCAAAATTCAAAAGAGTTTTTTGAATATGGTTGTATTAAAATTTTACTCTTTATCTTTGATATCAAATTTTATACTTGTCGTTATAGAAGTAGATGCTAAACTACAACTTATCATTGTAAACCTCTTTAATAAATCCTTTGCATATTTACATTAACAAATGAAAATTCTCTTATTATTTTTTTATAACTTCAATTCCAAGAAAATACCTCATTAATCACAAATTTGTGACCTCAAATTCCTCTTTCATTTCTTATTTAAACATGTCCATAGATAAATTTATAGTAAAGATTAGATCATCAACATATAAAAAAAAATTAAAATTTGACTTTGCTTGTTGACCTTTTTGTATAGAGTAGGCTCACTATTTCTGCTATTGATTTCATTATTCACCATGTATGAACCTATTTTTCTATTCCACACTCTTGGTGCTTACTTCAATCCATAGAGTTCCTTTTTCAACCTATAAACCATGTCTTCATATCCTTTTACCTCATAACATGTGGGTTGTTGAACATAAAATTCTCCTAAATAACCATTCAAGAAAGCCGATTTGGCATCTATTTGTTGGTTATTCAATTTTTTTTGAGTTTTAATAGCTAATACCATTCTAACAGTATCAATTATTTCTATGAGTGCAAATATTTTATTATAATCAACCCCATATTTTTTGTGGAAATTTGTTGACTACTAACCTTTCCTTAGTCTTATAAATCCATTTCACACATATGCATTTATTTCCATAGGAATATCTACTACCACTCATATGCAACTCTTTTCAATAGATTTCATTTCATTATTCATTGTATTAACCCAATGTTCTTCTTTGGTTTCATCCTTAAAGTATATAGAATCATGAGAAAATGAAGAAAACCTTGATTCAAAACCTATTCCATGTCATTGATCATAAACATCTTCTAAACTTCTTATTTTCTTGCTTCTAATTGTTGATCTCAATGATTCATGCATATGATTAGAATCATTACATTTTTTTAAATTAGGATAGGAATGTCTTGATAGTTCTCCTTGTTCAATCTGCCTTTGTGAATTGTCTCCTTGCGGGCATCTTGTTGAAGTATCTTCTTGCATACTCGATTGATCTTCTTGACTTCTTTGATATTTTTCTTATTCATTATTTTGTTCTTTTATTAATTTTTTTTTCTATTGTTCCATCCCAAGATTCTTCTTCTTTGAATACAACATCTCTACTAATAATTACTTTCTTTGTGACAGGATTAAATAACTTATAAGCTTTGGATTATTCACAATAACCAATAAAGATTAATTTCTCACCCCAATCATCCAACTTAGTTCTTGCTTCCTTTGGTACATGTAAAAATGCAAGCACATTCAAATATTTTAAAATGACTTACACTATGATACTTGCCACTCTATGTTTGTTGTGGAACCTTTTCTTTCATGCATTTTTTTGAAAGCCTATTCAAGATATAAATTGCACAAGATCCTACTTCATCCAATACTAATTACATAAATTCTTATCATTTAACATGCTTCTTTCCATCTCCATTATTATTTTTTTCTTCCTTTCCATAATACCATTCTATTGAGGTGTGTAACTTTAAGTAAACTACTTTATTTCATGATACAAACAATAATCCAAGAACTCATTTGATATATTTATGTCCTCTACCAAATATAAATACCCTAATGGATAGGCCACTTTGTTTCTCAACTAATGCTTTGAATTATTTGAACTTTCCAAATGTTTTAGATTTATACTTAATGAAATAAACCCATCTTTATATTAAAATCATCAATGAATGTAAGAAAATAAGTGCTCACGGTAATTATGGTGTTTGTTTTGTACCACATATTTATGTATATGCACAACTCCTAAGGGTTCCCATGCTCTATATGACATTCCTTTTGGAAAAAATTCTCTATGTTGTTTTTCCAAAATACAACCTTCACATAAACTCAATGGCTCTACAATTGTGGGTAATACTTTTACCATTTTATTTTTTTATAATAACTACAATCCATTGAATTCAATATGGCCATACCTCAAGTTCCATATACATGCTTCATCTAGGGATGTTACCTTGAAATTTTCTTCAATTCTCTCCACCATATCACTCTTGATTCTAAGTGGAAGAATTATATTGCTTGTCATTTCAACCTTTGCAATCACCATGTTACTAAGAGGTATATCAAGTACTATGCACAAATTAATCTTTAAACAAATATATAACTTTCTTGTATAAGTTGTACTACAATTATGAGATTATATTTCAAACCAGTAACAAAATAAACATGAAGAATGAACTTATTACCAGTATTTAATACCATATTTATTACATTTTTACCCATGAATTTAAATATGTTATCAATGCCCAATTTTACTTTGGATTTAACTAAAGTATCCAAGATTTCAAAGAAGTATCTATTTCATGTCATATGATTGTTGTAGACTTGAACGTTTCTAATCTACATAGTATATAATGCGTGGTGTACCAAAACTATTTTTAAAAAAATATCATTTTATTTTCCTATATCTACTTGTTTCTTTCGATATTTATTTGCAATGTGTCCATACTTCTTGCAATAATAACATTGAATATTAGACTTATCATACCTTTGTGATGATTAATTATTATTGCACACTCTATAATTGAAACTTTTACTTCTCTTTTCTCCTAGATCTGGACTCCTTATTTCTTCCCTTGAAACTTATTTCTACCTCTTCCTCCAAACTATGAGTTTCTTGTTTGTCTCTACTAAATGACACCTATGATTTGAATGCATTTTCCAATGAAGTACTATTATTCCTATTCAACTTGTATTCATGAGATAGTAATGATCTAAACAATTTATCTATATATAGGTTTGATATATTCTTTGTTTCTTCATTGGAAACCACAATACTATCAAACTTGGTAGAATTCAAAGAATACTTTCTATAACCATTTGATCTGTTAACTCATCATCATTTAATCTAATTTGATTTAAAAAATTCATAATTTTAGCTAAAAATTGATCATTGAATCTGATTCTTTCATTTGAAGATTTTGAAAATCCCTTCTAAGTGCTTGCAACTTAGCTATTTTTACCTTTGAAAAACCCTAACATGTGGTTTCTAATATTTCCCATGATCTTTTCTTGAAGGTGCATTTTTTATTCTTTGGAAATAATCTCATCTATACTTATTTCAATAAATTGTAGATCTTTTCCATGATTTATTTTTCTATTCTCCTTCAGGTTATCCTTCTATTTTTTGTTTAATGCTGTCTCATCATCTAATGTTGAAAGCTCTTTCTCCACTATATCTAATAAATCTTCAGATTGAAATAAATTTTTTATCTTTATTTCTTGATTGTCACAATTCTTACCTGTGAAAAATGGAAATTGGGGTTGTAATTAATTGATAATTGATGCCATCTCTTTAAATTTATCTTGACAACTTTAACCTTAGGAATCTCTTGATTAACTGTGATCTCTTAACAACTACAATTTTGTGGTTCTTTTCTCAACTACAACCTTTTTAAGAAAACTTAACAATACTCCATTTTATAAATCCTTCTCATTAGGATATGAATCCACATCAATAAACATTTACATCAAATAAAAAAAACAACCCCTAGATTCTTTTACCCTTTTGAGAGCTTAAAATTGTGATCTCCCTAAGATGTAAATAGTGATGGATTTAGACAAAATATTTAATCCAACCAAAGGTGGTTCATCTACAACAAATTCTATGCACTGACTTTTTGGTTTACAATGGCTTTCTCAATAGCTATGGCTCATTCTGCACCTCTTTTGAACAACATGAAAAGAATTTTTTAATACACTATCCTTGCAAAATAAAAACATCAATGGTGGGATTTACTTAAATATTCTTCTCCTATCCAAGGTATCATATAACCTCCTCTAATAGTGGCTAAATTGGACAATCTCCCTTCTACAATCTTCACCTTCAAGTGTTTCATGAATCTGATCCCCTGCATTTTTAATATATCCTACCTTGCTCTAATACCCCTATGTTAGTTGGAAGAGAAGAAGGAAAATAAAGTAGAGAATAAAATTGGAATAAAATGAGAATAAACTAGGCCGAGAATGTGGTACTCATCCTTGCCTATCATATGAAAATTCTTAAAACAGTTTGATCGTTCATATACATTTCATTTGACATTTTAAGAAAACTTTTAATTTTTTAAAAAGATTGAAGGGAAAGTTAGATTAGAAAGATGTTTGTTGTGTAAACAAATTAAATAACAATTATTGGCATCTAAAAGTGTTTCATGAATTTGATCTCCTGCATTTTTAATATATCATGCCTTCTCTAATACTACTATGTTAGTTCAAAGAGAAGAAGGAAAAGAAAGTAGAGAATAAAATGAGAATAAAAAGCTCCAAGCCTAGAATGTGGCACTCATCCTTGCCTATCATATGAAAATTCTTAAAACATTTTGGTCATTGATATACCTTTCATTTGACATTTTAAGAAAAAAATTAATTGTCAAAAATATTCAGGAGAAAGTTAGATTAGAAAGATATTTATTGTGTAAACAAATGAAAACACAATTATTGTCATCTAAATTGAATTAATATTTGATTTTTTAGAATAAATACTAAAAAAAAAATTCCCACAAAGAACTAAACAAACAATGGTAATTTTAATGTTTTTAATTGTAGTTGTCTACAATTTAATTTGCAAAAGATGATAATTAAAGCTAGCTACTAACCTGCATCAACAAAGTACAATTTCAAACATAAATTATATTGATAAATAAAAATAATTAGAACATAATCATTGTATAGCTTAAGCTTCAACTACGAGGCTATATGCAAGAAGGCCAAAGCTACCATAAAATATAGATGTTGTTTCTTGAAAAGAAATAAAATTACCCATTCTTTCATTATTTGGTTCACATATGGATATCTTATATAGATAAAAAGAATGTAAAAATCTAGAAAATAATGTTAAATTAGTAATATATATATGCAAAAAATGATAAACTTACAGCGGGCTCATAAACACTTTCTTCAAGAGAAAAGAAAAGATAAAAGGATATAAAAATGACTATAACAAAACCAAGTTTCCTCATCCTTGGGACTAAGTGAGCTTCTACATCATGAAATATTTCACTTATCAAGGGAAGTTCTCTACTGTTCATAAATACCACCTCCCCCTACTTAATGACATTTTAAATTTTGAACTCATTAGCTTCCCTTGAATCTTCTTACTTCATCTATCCATATTTCACTTAAGAAGAGAGGTTCTCTACTATTCATAAATACCACTTCTCCCTACTTAACCATATTTTTAATTTTGAACTCATTAGCTTTCCTTTTTCCTTGAATTCATCTATCAAAAATTGTTCATATGATGGAGATAATCCTCCTCTCAACAAAGGCCTTATTATGGTCATCTATAAATTCTAACTATTTATAATTCACCAAACTTTCCCCTTTTGATCTATATAATTTTAAAAAATTTAAAAAAGGAAAATAAAAATTGGCTCGCCCTACTATAGAGGAATTAATCTCCAAAGGTTATCAAATATTCCTCCTTTTTTATTTTGAACTTCTCAAGGTCATGTCCAAATAGAGAAAACCCCAATTAGAATCCTACATCCCCCCTCAACAAATTGAGAACGGATAGGAAAATACTTTAACTTCCAATTTTTTTGGGCATTGCTGATGATGATATGGTTTAGACTGGTAAGGGAAAAGACAAGTTTAAAAAGGTTAAAAATTAAGGTGATCAAAAGTCAATTAGAATTTCTAGAGTGACTAATATGGAAAAACACCTAAAAAAGGTGGAGATTATTATAGTGAGTATGATAAAGATGAGGAGCTAATAGATGGTGATGTGAAGTAGGAGGACTAGGATAATGCAAATGAAGAAGAATAAGAAGAAGAAGAAAGTAATGAAGAGAATAGAACTAGTTAGGAGCTTGAAGAAGGGGATAATAGGGACCTACATGAGGATAGAAATATGAAAGATATTTAGGACATTGGCCACAATTTCATGACAAATAAAGGAAATCAAATAAATGTAAGTTAGATTGAAAAATGGGTGATGGAGCTTGAGGAGAAGCTCAAGTAGGACATTGATAAGTTTACCAAATTTAAAAATGGCCTCAATACTAATGTTGAGATTACCAATGGCATTTTAAAAAAATTTGTTATGGGGGTCATTTCTCAGATCTGTAAGATTAAAAAGTGAGTAAAAATAGTGTTTAGACATTACCCAAAATAAAAATGAGGATTGTGCAACAATTGATTGGAAGGTCTAGAGGGAATCTCTATCCTTCCGTAAGGCTAATTAGACACTCCTCAAATGATGTTGTACCTATGGGTTTATGTATTAGATAGTTGTTCTATTATTTATGTTTTAAAACCCTATTTATTTTATGGTTGGCCTGTGTTCCTCTATGTTTCTCTCAAATCTTTCTAGTAGTTTTCAACTTGTTTGATGGTTATTTAGACTTTTGTTCTCTACTAAAGAGCTAGTTGTGAGGCCTATTTAGCTCAGATTTTTTTTATTGTTTCTTGGAATCAAGGTGGTTCCCCTACCTTTTTATTAAAAAAGCCAATGTCTAGTTACTCACATATATACTATGACCTATCACTTCTTGTAAGTAAAATAAAAATGCATCACATCTTGGTTTTGTTAATGATGAATAGAAAAGTGTCAATAGGAAATATGATCTTAATTAAAGTCTTTTGTGAAATAATTTCCTTATTTTATGTTCATTGCATGTGACATAGACTACTTCCTTTATTATATTATAAATATCTACATTGAGGATTTTAAAGGGAAGTATGCATGATTGAGATAATTCCACTACTTAGGATTTCTATATAACTTAAATGGATGAATACATATACATCAAAACAAAGATTAGATAAATGATGTGATAAAATACAAGTTCAATTTTGTTTATAGTCTCTTGAGAATCCAATTTTTTGTTCTTTTATGTTCTTAAAAAGTTAATGTATGTATTTATCTTAACCCTTTATGAATCTCAAAAATTACACACATGTTTTCATGAATTCAAGTTCCAGTCTCTAAAATATTGAGCATTCAATGAGAAAACAAGAAAAACATTTATATGGATGAGCATTTCTATCAATCATTGATGTTATATATGTCAATGTATGTATTAGATTAATATATGTGTTAAGAGTGCTCATATGCAATCTGTTAACCCTGATAATCACTATATTTGTAATATTTCATTTTCTTCAAAATATTAGAAGAGAAAAGAACAATATTTTTTTTATTCTAACAGAATTTTTATTGTCCTTGTAAAAAATTTGAATAATTATCATAATTTCATTTTGTAGAATTAACATAATAACTAAATTTGGTTGTGACTTCATTTCTATGATTTAAACAATTTCCCTTTTAATCAATTCCGTAGATTATATATAATTTTTTCTTTTAAGAATATTTTCATTTTATTATCAAAAATTTCAACAATAGTAAGCAATTTCTTTGAAGAACTAGTTGAGTAATATAATTAGGAGTACAAACACTAGTTAGATGAATTATTGACTTATATATTATAAATAGACTTTCAACACCATCCAAATTGACAAGAAAATTTATCTATTAAATTCCAAGATTTGAAATTCCTCATCGTCAATACCATGAATATAATCTATACTAGTATCCTCCAACAAAAAATTAGGATCATGACAAAAATCAACTAGGAATGGAAGAAGAGGTGGAGGGGTAGGGGTGGAGGTCGAGGTGGGGAGGCCTACACAAATTCTAATTTATAACGCAAGAACCACACTAGGAATTCATAGCCAAAATCTTTTTTAACTTGGCTTTTTCAAAACAAAGGATAAAAGATCATCTAAAAGGTCATATTGAAGATTACAAAGAAATATCCCATTTGGGTAGATGCCTAATCTTATATATGCTCCTTTTGTATACAAAGAAATATCCCATTTAGGTAGATGCCTAATCTTATATATGCTCTTTTGTATTCATCTTTCTTGATTTCATTTAAATGGACCTCCCCATCAACCTCACTTGCCATTCCTTCAACCTTTCTTTCTCAACCTATTCAAAACATATTTTGTCATCAATAATTTTTTAATAAAACTTCTATAATTACTTATGTGCAATGTATTTCTTTAACTTAAAAATACTACACATCACAAAGATATAAGCTAATAATTATAAACTTAATAATAAATATTAAATAAAAAATTATCTTAAAACACAACATTATGAAAATAACTTTTTAATATATAATTACAAATATAATTTTGTAATATTAAACGTTTTATAATATGCTATGAAAAAAAATATGAAGAATTTTACAATTACAAATATATAGAAACTCTTTTTGAAAAGCATTTATTAATTTATGGAGGACAAATCACTCATGGCACGTCGTATGATACTCGTCCCAAAGATTAAGAAGTGGCATATGTATTTTATAACATGTCATTATAATTCTGCACAACAACACTCTACGTGTCTTTATTGATGTTGGTTGATTTAGCTATAAATAATTTCATTATGTAAGAAGTTGGTCAGGTGAGCTGCAGTAGATTTTTAATGCAAATACTCTCTCTTCATCGTTTCTCTGATGATCTCATTAAAAACATTAAGGTAAGCTTTCTTATATGGAATTATTATGATTGGATACTTTTAATATAATTTTTATATTTTAAATATAGCATAATCTTATATTATATTATGAGAATATCAATTCAGTTTAATTCAATTGATGTGAATTAATTTAACAATCATATATATATATATATATATATATTGACATTTTGATGTTTTTGATCTGTTAACATTTTAGAATTTTAATTTGCTTTCTACATATTGCTATTCTTGTGTAAAATTTGGTTGTAAAAAGATGATCCTTCTAATTCTAATAAAATGATTGGTGGATCATGCACTTAAAGATTTAACTCCTAAACTATATCTATTTTTGAAATATTATCCAGAAATTTCAAGTATTTTTTTTTCATATTATTAAGAACTTTTAAGTATTTCTATTCTATTACTAAAAATTATTTGGTTGCAAAATATTTGAAATGGTAGAAAAAATGTTCTCAATATTCTTATATTATTTTTATTTATTTTTTAATATAAAATAATAATAAATCGAAGTATCTTTAATTAAATAGTAAAAGATATATATCATTAGATTATGTTTAAAAATAATATAAAGGTTTACAATTTAAATTTGATATTTTTTATTATTTGTTACAAGGTTTTAAATATAAATGTACAAAATTCATTAATTTATGTTATTATGATATATAATTTTTATTTTTTTCACTATTCATCTTTTAGCTTAAGTATTGATTATTTTATTTATTATTTTACATCTAACATTGTCACTACAAGCTAATCTTGGAAATATGCATTCACCATCATTGTTGAGGTGCTATATAATGTCTATCTAATATAATAAATACACTTTTATTAATAATATAAATATCTTAAATATATCTATCTAAAAAATGAATCATTATCTTTAATGTAAGGTTTGGCTTACATACAACTTCCAAAATCTGAACAAACTTGGCAAACACGTGTGAATTTGTTGACCTAATCAACTCTGCATATCGATATTGTATATTTTCAGTCATTTCACCTAGCTTTCTATTAAATACACAAATAACACTGTCCCAACCATTGGGAAAGTCGACGATAAAATACTATTCAGCAATAGTACATGCATTGCCACAACAAGTTAATCTTGAGATCTTACATTCACCATCATTGTTGAGGTGCTATATAATGTCTATCTAATATGATAAATACACTTTTATTAATAATATAAATATCTTAAATATATCTATCTAAAAAATGAATCATCATTTTGAATGTAAGTTTTTCCTTAACATACAACTTCCAAAATCTGAACAAACTGGAATCTAGATCAAATACATCTGAATTGGTTGCCTAATCAACACAAAATCAATGTCTTCCGAAAAATGTTTATCGGTCGGTTCTAAAAGAAAATGGGGTCATATATTTAAATAAAGGAACAAAAGAAATTCCTGATTGTACCCAAATTGCGAATTAGTCAATGTCTTCCAACAAAGGACGATAATTTTGTTGTGTAACATCACATGTCAGAGGTTTGAAAAAAGAATTGGTGTGAAGTTTGAATATGGAATTGGTGTGAAGTAAGATCGTATGTTGGATTGTAAAACAATTTATTTAGATGCTTTGGTATGCATTTGATATTTTTCCACACAGAGAAAATAAAAACCGTATTAGAAAAAATTTAGTCTCGTTGTTTAAGATTACAAATGTTTTGCCATGCTTTTTCATGGCCCTTTCCTACGAAACTAAAAAATAATTTTAAAGCATTTTCCCTTGAGTTGAATTTGTTATGAATTATTCATACTTAAATTAATCCAGGATTACATTGTCTGGCTCTACTCGCAAATACATATGTTTGATGTAAGTTTGTTATTTTGTTTTTTAAATACTTTAATTTACTAATTATGAAAAACTGCATTAATATAATCCCAAAAAGATGCTTATCATAAATTGAATTGTTGTTTTCAAGTCATTTCCACTAAATTTCTTATGTTATAAGATACGCATTGATTTCTCAATGCCCTAATCTCACATATTTCTTCACATATTAGGATTTGTGCTTGCACAAGGGAAGTTACGGCTCCGAATCTCACATATTTCTCCACATGTTAGGATTTGTGCTTGCACAAAGGAAGTTATGGCTCGGAAAAGACACGTTGCTCTTAAAGGTGTACAAGAGATTAAGATTGAAGAAATGCTGCTCTTAAAGGTGTGCAAGAGACTAAGATTGAAGAGAAGGATTTAGAAATTTCTGAAGTTTAGGTTCACCAACCATTTTTTTAATGCCAAAACTTCAGATCTATGGCTCTGAAGAATTTCTTTTTACAATTTAATGGCTTAGCTAGCCTGAAAACATTGAACCTTTATAAAGTTAAATTGAATGACAAGATCATTGTAATGTTTTTTTAATGAATGTATACTTGGATTCATCATGCTTCTCTTAAAGCTGTGCAAGAGATTAAGATTTAAGAGAAGGATTCAGAAATTTCTGAAGTTTACATTCTACAGCCATTCTTTTTATGCCAAAACCTCAGATCTATGACATTGAACCTTTATAAAGTTAAACTGAAGATAAGATCATTGTAATGTTTTTTTAATGAATTTATATTTGACAATTATAAGATGTTAATGTTATATATAATGTGTGTATATATATATATTCATTAATATATTTTGTCTTTTTATTTGAGAGATTAATAATATATTCTTAAGTATAATGCATTTAAGAATTGTACTATTCTATCAAGTTCAAGAAGACACAATGCTTTCTAATGAATGTATACTTGATAACTATAAGATGTTCTATATATTGTGTGTATATATATGCATATATTTACTAATATATATTTATCCTTGGATTTGATGGCTCTCCAACAATAAGAAATATTAAATTATTTTTAATATACAATATAATGTTATATTAAATATTTAAAATATATTAAATTATATATTGAAAAATCATATTATAAATTATTTAAAATTTCAAAATAATGTAATAAATATATAAAAACAATGCTGGCAAATGCACACTCCAATGAGAAATTGTATGTGATTGTAGGTATTGTCATTGATGGCAACCTTACAATCATATGGAACCGGCACCAACAGACTCTACACCGGCATACATTCACTGGCACAGAAAAGATTGATTACTAGCACCCTAGCTGATAGGATTTTATTTATTGTAAAATGTAATTAATTGTAATATCTTTTTGTAAGTCAACAAGGCAAGTTGTAATATGACTCATATAAGTATGAGTTCATGTAAATTATTTTAGATGTGGATATGGCTAGATTATTGATGTGAATATTAAGGTAGAGTTTGGTATAAGGTTTTAGAAGTTGCAGAGCTTAAACCGGTACTAGATCTGGCATAGCAGATGCCCTTTTGTAGCAGTACATGACATTGGATTTTGTTGGTGTAAATAATTATTCATCTTGGATATTATTACACCTTACTTAAGTTTACTTAGGATAATGCATTTCATAGTAGTTTGGGTATGAGACACTTGGGTGTTTGTGCCACATTGGGATAGTGTGTGTAGGAGAAATTCCACCTTTTATGGTGTTGATCTTGTTGTTACACTCCACATTCAGTGGGTGATCCACCTCATGTGGACTATTATATTATTTCTCCTAGCCACCCACTCCTATTTTCTACCTACCCTTGTTTCTTATTGAGCCACATGTCATGTTTGTGTGCTCACATATCCCTAGCCTTGCCTATATAAGGAAGCTCATCCACATTGTATGTAATTTTAATATTGATCATTTTCTATTGATGAGAATACAGTTTATTCTTGTCCTATATTGTGTCTCTATTTTGTACATTTCATTGAGCTCTTGGTCTTGACAAAATCTCACATGGTATCAGAGCCATTGGGGATTCATTGATTCGTCTTGAAAAGGCATTATTGTGACATCAAGAGGTAGATCTGAGGAGTAGCATCTTTTGGAGGCATCCTAGACCAGATCCGACCCCGCCATTGCGTCCAGAAGGCCATTTCCATGAATTTTGGTTATAAAGTCGGCCTATTTTGGTGAGAAATTTTTTTTCGCCAATTTTGCTATAATCGTACGGATTTCGAAATTTTTTTATATATTTTTCAAAAAAAAAATTTCATTTTCTGAAATTTTTTTCAAAATATCAAAAATAAAAAATAAAAAACATCAAAAAAAAAAATAAAAAAAAAAAAGGTGTTTTTGGGGGGTTCGCAGACCCCCCCCCCCCGTGTAGAGTGTACCTGCAAGTCTGCAGCATTGCAGGTGCTGCCCGTACCCGCTGCCTTGTTCTGCACGTTGCCTTCCTCCCGCCAGCCGGGACCCCGATGCTGCCGCAACCTCTACTCCCCCGCCGGTCTCCGCCTTTCCCCGGGCCGCTCGTCAGCTCCGTCGACGCCGTATTCTGCCCACCACCGTGACCAGTGCCGCTGCCGAGACCTGCAGACTCTGCTGTCCCAAGCTCCCTCCTACGCAGCTTGACTCCTCCTGCCGCTGGCCCTTAGCTCCGATAGATTCCTCCACCGGCAGTCATCCCAGACAGGCGAACTCACGTCCGCCACGTGGCAGGTGGCCACTAGCC
This sequence comes from Cryptomeria japonica, assembly GCF_030272615.1. Lineage (NCBI taxonomy): Eukaryota > Viridiplantae > Streptophyta > Pinopsida > Cupressales > Cupressaceae > Cryptomeria > Cryptomeria japonica. The sequence goes on from NC_081413.1 coordinate 627,825,055, forward strand.
CACGGGTACAACCCATGACACGTCACCTCCGTACATAGTACCACATCATCCATACGGCCACCATGCAGATGCCACGTGACTCATCTAGTCAGCAAATCTATACAGCATAGCCTGCACAGTCCCCTGAACAATCATCTGCCACGTTAGCTGTCCGTACAATACGAACACCTAGTCAGTAGTGAGGCGAAGTTTTTGCAATAGTCATACGGCCATAAAATTTAACCCAGTGACTTGCTAACATCAGCACCACGTCATCATTTTTCAAAAATTTGGTAGGCCCCTCTCATTGAGCTTTTTGATTTTGCAGTTCAACTTCAAATGGCCATAACTTGCTCATTTTTGCTCCTTTTTGGGTGCAATTTTTTTTGAAATGGGCTAGAATTTCATGCTCTCCATAGTGGTGAAGAAATTTTTTTATTTTGATGCATTTAATTTTTAGAAAATGCCATTTTTGGTGACTGTACCTAAGTAATCCAAGTTTTTTCAACTTCAGAGGCTTCGTTTGGGGTCATACAACCTCCTTTTTAGGTGCCATTTTTTTTTAAAGTGTGTATTTTTTCATCTAATTTCACATGATGCTATCAGATTGATGGCATTGTAAGTATAAATTGTAGTTTCAAATTTTGGCCATTTTTGCCTCTCTTGGTACTTGTATATTTGCTTGAATCTCAATTAGATTCATTGCACTATTGATTGAAGTCTCTTGTATCTCATTTGAAAAGTTGCAAAATTTGCATCATAAGTCCACTTTGCCTTGGTTTGCAAGTGGCTATCGCACTAAGTATAAAGTGCCAAAATCATCACTTTAGGGGGGGTGTCTCTTGTGCTTTTGTGCTCTTGTGTTCCTTCCTTTTTGGTGCTATGGGTTCTTCTAAGTTTCCTCTCTTAACTCCACATAATTATGCTACTTGAAAAATTGATGCATGGAGTAAACTGATGGAAAAAGGACTCACTCATTACATTGATGGAACTATTGTTGCTCCCATTGATCCTAAGGTTGATCTAGTTGGTCACTTGGATTGGCTCACTAAAAATATCATGGTAATTGGTATCTTAAGAAAGTATGTATCAAAGGATCTCATTTTTCATATTGAGAAATGTACTCTAATCAAGGATGCTAGGCAAAAGTTTCAAGACTTGTATGGTCAAGTTGATGAGATTAGGGGATACCAAATTGATAGTGATCTTGCCATGTTAGATCCCAAGAACTTTGATACTTTACAAGATTATGTCACTAAGGTAAATGAGTTGAGGGCACAACTCAAAGATTGTGGCATTGATAAGAAGGATACTCAATTGATATTCAACTTGATAAGCAAGCTTCCACAAGAATATGTAGCATTTGTTTTTAGTTTCCAAACCCATAGGATGACAATGGGTTCAAGCTACACAATGCCTACATTTGATGCTTTCAATGAAATGTTGATGATGGAACAAACTAAGTTGATAAGCATGGGCATTCTTAAGGCTTCTAAGTCTCAAGCATTAGTGGCAAATCAATGGAACAAAGGAAATCAAGGAAAGGACAACTCAAACAAGAAGAAATGGCAATCAAGCCTAAAGAAAAAGCACCATCTTCTCCACAACAAGAAGATTCATCCTCTTCCAAGAGAGAAAATTCACCAAAGAGGGAGAGACCTACTTGTTCTTATTAGTTGCACTTAAGGGGGGGTGTTGGTGTAAATAATTATTCATCTTGGATATTATTACACCTTACTTAAGTTTACTTAGGATAATGCATTTCATAGTAGTTTGGGTATGAGACACTTGGGTGTTTGTGCCACATTGGGATAGTGTGTGTAGGAGAAATTCCACCTTTTATGGTGTTGATCTTGTTGTTACACTCCACTCTTGTTGTTACACTCCACATTCAGTGGGCGATCCACCTCATGTGGACTATTATATTATTTCTCCTACCTACCCACACCTATTTCCTACCTACCCTTGTTTCTTATTGAGCCACATGTCATGTTTGTGTGCTCACATATCCCTAGCCTTGCCTATATAAGCAAGCTCATCTACATTGTATGTAATTTGATTATTGATCATTTTCTATTGATGAGAATACAGTTTATTCTTGTCCTATATTGTGTCTCTATTTTGTGCATTTCATTGAGCTCTTGATCTTGGCAAAATCTCACAGATTTTCATAATCCACTTTTGTAAGTCAGTGAGACTTCTATTTTTGTATGTAAGCAGTGACATTAGGTAGTTGGTCTTCTTGCATGTGCAGGCCCCTATTGTAACAATTATATTCTCTTATTGGCAAGTAAGCGAATATTATGGGTCACAAATCCCACCGAGGTTTTTCCCACACCGAGTTTCCTTGTTAAAATATTGTGTTATGGTGTGCTTTTCATGTTGTTCTTATTGTTCTTATTTACTACATTAATTTTGGTTTACTGGTACACAGTTTTGGAATGCTTTTCATTTAAGAAATCAAGAAAATCCATTAACCGACAAGATATTGATTCACCCCCGCTCTTAGTATCTTTGGGAATTCTAACAATTGGTATCAGAGCCTGGTCCTCTATTTTCAAAAGCCTAACAGCTTAAGGAAGATTCTAACACCGGTAGAGAAGGAAAACTTGAGGAAGAAACTTGAAACATCTCTTGCAGACTATGATGCAGAAAAAGTGAACAATATCAAACTTGAAGGTGATCTGAAGGCTGCACAGGAAATCATTCAAGGACTTCATAAGAATCTCACTATTGCTAGGAATAAGAGAAGAGAACATTCTGAGAAGATGCAGAGTGATGATGATGAAAAATAAACTCTTAATGATCTGGTGAACAAACTAAGACAAGAAAATAGTACAATGAAGAATGAGGTGCATGATATGACTATGAGATTTTGTAAGGACATTGAAGATAGAAACAAGAATGAAGATAACTTGGTTAGAAGACTCAATGATGCTGGAAATGAAAACACAAGACTTAGTCATGAAAATGATATGTTAAAGACAGATTTGATACATACACAAAATGACATAAATGAGCTCATGAGACAGAAAGAAATCTTGGAGAATGAACTTGCTACTGCAAATGAACACAAGGAGAAATTTGAGAAAATTTTAGAAGAACTTGATGACATGCTAAAGAATTAGAAACCCAATGGAGATACAAATGGCCTTGGATTTGAAGTTGGTGAAAGCTCCGATACTGCAAACAAACATGATCATAGTAAACCGGTAAGACAACCTAATGCTTATAAATTCAATGGAAAATGCTTTAACTATAACAAATATGGTCATAGAGAAAATCAATGTTGATCTAGAAACTATCAGAATAATAATGCACTCACCGGTCAATGCTCTAAATGCAATAAAGTTGGTCATAATTCAGAAAATTGTAGAATGAATGTAAGTTATTATATTTGTGGAAGATTTGGACATCTATCTAATCAATGCAAAACACATACCGGCATAGGATATAGGAAATCTATTTAGAAAAACAATGTGACTTATTATGCTTGTAACAAAATTGGACATATTGAAAAATTCTGTAGAAGTAAGGCATCACCAACAAATAACAAAGGACTAAACTTGAAAGGTAAAGAAAAGGTTGAAGAGGCAAAGCAAGAATTTTCAGAACAATGGATTAGAAAGTGTGACATGTATGTTAGTGAATCTATTTCTTCACCAGTAGAATAGAGTATCACTCCATCGGCAAGAGATTCTTCATCTAACTAAGAAATGGGGGTATGGAAACTAATTGAAAACATGCAAATTAACCCTCGGTTGATGGTGAGAAGTTCAATTACTTCTTTACCAGCAAATGAGTTAAGTTTTGACTTAACCGACAGACATTAAATGTGGCAATTGAAAGAAATAACATTATAAAGAAAGTATTTTGGTTCTTTTTTCATTCACTAAGCATTCAAATCTCCAGAGAGTGCGAAAATCTCGAGCGAAAGCATCCGTAGTGAAAAGTGAAGCAATACATCCAAGCAAATCATCCTAAAGGAAGATTAAGGTATTTATAACAATGGCTTCTTCATGTGCACCTAAATTCATCGCAAACCCTACTGTGATTGAATTTGTTAAGCGCTCTAGACCCGTGTTCAAACTTATTCCCAAAATTGCACAGAAAGATGATACCCTAAGAGCATTCTCAAAAATACCTAAGGGAGTAGTTTATGCAAAAGATCCTAGAATGTATATACATTGTCATATTGAAGAACTAGGAGCTAAAGAAATAATGAACATGTATAGGACTGTAATTTGTGATGAACACGATAATATTAAACTGGAACACAAGATAGTAGAAACCTTAGGCTTTGTGGATATTTTTAGTATCCCTGACTTTCCTAAGGATGTGATAAGAATAGTCTTATGCAGAGTTCATGGAGAGTTCTTTTGGTTGGATTCTATCCTTAGGATTACTAAAGAGGCAGTTAGGGCAGTGACAGGCTTACCTTCCACCAGTAGCAGGCTTGATAGAACTAAGAAGGTTTCAAATGACATTGTGATGATGCTAACTGGTGCAACTTTTGACAAAATATCCCTAAGAGTAAATGATGTGAAAGATATCAATGTTAGATTTGTCAGTATGATTCTTGGTTATAAGGCTACACATGCAAACAAACTAAACATAGTTTCTAGTTTATGTATTAAAAGTGCATATGACATGGTGAATAACAATGCTATGATTGATGTATGTGAGTGGGTTAAAGATGAACTGATTGGCAATTTGAAGAAAAAAAAGGTGATAAGGAAGGAACTTTCAGATTTGGCAACCTGCTTGTATGTTTAATGTTGTACATTACCAAGCAAGTTCCCCGTATCGGTAAGAAAGACTTTGGTTTTGATATCTCAGTAGGAAAACAACTTCTTGATATACTGAAAAACATGGGAGAGGACAGAGAGAAAAATATAAATGAACATTTTCAAACCTTGAAATAAAAGATGAAGACAAGAATAAGGCTATCTCAAGAAATTGTTGATAAGAATCAAAAAGAGATATGCTTTGTGATCAAGAAAGACAAAATCTGGATGGAGGCAGTTTTCCCTAGGACTGTTTGTGTTACAGAGATGGGATATGAGGTAGATGACAACATAGTTGAAACCTATGCAAAAGCCCTCTTAGAAGCCCCTAAGGAACCGATAGAAAAAGTATATGGCAATGCTAAAACAATTGAAAGTGGCATTCAATCTTAGAAAAGAGTTAAGAAAACTAAGTAGATAGTTAGGAGAGGTTCAAGACAGGCAAAAGGAATAAAGGAAGATGTTTTGAATAAAACTGGTATCAAGGAGAGTGAATTGGAAGGACTACAACTGGAGACACATTTCTCACTAGTTGCTACTTCCTCGGATAGTGAGATACCTGCTGAATTCAAAAGGCTAGAAAGAAAGAGAAAACCCTCACTGGTATCCTCACCTACACCCAGAAGGACAACACAAAAACAACAAGCAGCTAGGACCGTGGCTAAGAAATTGACATTAAAGAAAATAAAAGAAAGACAGGTTATTCCACCATTTGACAAACTTCTAAATGAAATCATTGAGGATTGGAAATTGATAAACATCAGTAAGCTATACAAAACACTATCAAATGATGAAAAGGAGAGAATATAAAATAGTGTAGTCTTACACTTAGACATCTATAAGAAATTTCTGATGGAAATTGTGGACGACATACCCAATGATTTGTACAGGAGATTAGAAGCTAGAAGGGTAGCCATTGTGGAATTGGACAAAAAGATAAAAATAGAGAAGCTACTTGTAGTTCACCTAGTGAACTCCACACAAGAAATTGATGAGTGGGTCAATGAAGTAAACCGAACAGTATTTTCAGCTGGTCACCGACATGTTGCACTTATGGCAAGTAGAGTAAATGAAATAATAGAAGAGACTGCAAATCAGTGGGTTATATTTTTTGTTGAAAAAGAGAAACAAGAAGAGATAAAAAGACCAAACAATATCAAAGTCTACCAAAAGGATAAGGGGAAACATAAGGTAGGTGGACCTCCAAGCCTAAAAATAATAGATAATTTACCCCCACCAAACTCTGATAGTCCACTAGTATAAACTGTTGACACACAACTGGCAACATAGAATATGTATACACCACATGAGGATACAAATCCTAACTCTGAGGTGTTATACACAATGAATATTGACATATAGGAAGTCAATATTGTGGTAGATAAAGAAACAACTAACAAGAGGGATGTGGCAACAGAGCCATCAATAGAAAATGTTGGAGTTGAAAACATTAGAATTGGGACAGAACAACAAATTGAAGCAACAAATGATCCCTTGGATACAGGAAAGGCGGATACCACAGGTACACACATTTATGTATCTACTAAACCACTAACAACCACTAAAACTAGAATACCTATTGAGTCACCGAAAGTAGACAACACAAAGGTAAACAAAGAAAAATCGGTAGTGAACACTATAGTGAAATCTTCATAGACACAAACATAGACACCATGAGGAGAAAACACTGAGAAATAGGTAGAGAAATAGGCTTGATCACAGACAGTACCACTGGCTACATCTGACAAGCATAAGCCTTTGGTAGCTGAAATGCAAACACAAACTAACCCTCTGGAGAAAGAGAAAAGCAAATCCATCACAACCACCAATGGATTATAGATTGTGAAATCAGTTGGATAGTCATCCGGTACATCTATGACTGAATTTAGGCCTACAAATGTAATAGAGGTACTCTTAGATTCAATAAAGAAAATAACAGAGTGTAATGCACAGTTGTATAAGGCTATAGATTACCAATTTTGAAGATGATAGCTCTAAAGTGTATTATAGAGAATAAAGATTCCTTGAGCCAATTAGACACATTGTCTAAGTATATTACCGACAATCTAATAACACTGGATCAAATAAATCAAGACACCTTCCGAGAGAAAATGAATAAGGAGAAGGAAAAATTCTTTGACGAAATAGTTAAGAATAATAAGGAACAAATAGAAACCTTATTAATGGCATTAGGCAAGACAATTTTGGACTTCAAGAAACTATATAGAGATACCTGCAAAATTGACATCATTGCCGACAACTTAATAGGAACATCAGATTCATTTTTGGTAGTTGAAAAGGAAATTGCAGTTCTTGAGGAGAAAATTGAAAAATTAGAAAAAGATAAAGAAAGAATAAAATCTAAGGCAAAGGATTTAAAGTGCAAACTAGGCCCTAAACTAGACAACCTCATTTCTTTGAGAAAAGAGATTTCTGAGGCTCTGGTTCTAGGACTTAAGACACCAGAAGAGAAAATGCACATACTCACCGGTACAATTTAGAGAATAGAAGCAGCAATAAAGGACAACGAAAGGTTCAGCGATAGTTAAATTTTGCATTGGGAGACATCTATCAAATTGGCCTAATAATTTCTAGGTGTGAAAGTTATGAATCACAAAATTTTGTACTATCAAATTGTTGTGTAAATCCGAACAATGGTTATCCAAAACATAGTTTACATATTTGGCCATGATGGAATGTTTTGTTGGGAAGGCGATTAGAGGTTGTTTTGTTGAGACTAATGAAGTTGATTGTGAATCAAGCAAAGTGACCATGATGTAAATTTCATTGTCTTATGATTGATGTTATTGCTTTGTCTAAGGGGACTAATGTTTCTATTGGTGCACAACGAAACCTTTTGGGTTTATGATTAAGAAGGAAGGACAAAGTTAAAAGGCCACGATGATAAGATCAAGTGAAGGTAATAGCTGAGGTAAATGGCTGACTTGATTGGTACTAATAATATTGATGTCGATCATAATTTGTTTAGTGGAGATTTAGAGTAGTGAACTTAATGTGTAATGGACCTAAGTAAGGAAAGATTGGATATTGAGAGTTTGGATTGCTTGAATGAGTTTGATCATAGAGAGCTAGATCATAGCCCAGCCATTGGAGATAATGCCAAGTTATTATAAGGAGTTGAAAGAGGATATTTGTGGTCTAGGAGGAAGGTTTGGTTATTTCTCATTTATTGGTGAAGTTAAACCCTAGAGGAATGAATAAACATGAGTACAAAGGTGAATGGTATGTAAACATTGATTATGGTTATGAAGGATATCATGAGTGGTGTTGCACTAACTTTTCCCTAACTTGAGATAAAAGAGTAAATTGGATTCCTTATGACATCTCAATAAGAGGGGGCTACTGAAAAAGAGATGATTGTGGTTGGTTCTAAGTGTATGGATGTGATGGATGGATACCCCATACATAGATGAAGTAGGTTAATTAATGGTAGATGCTTATCCTAGAGGAGTGCAAATTGGTTAAAAATATTTGAGTATGTAAGAAGACTATCAAGTGTTCTATTTGAGTATAAATCTGCCAAAACCTAGTGACTTTATGAAGGAACTCAATTGCCCTTCTATTGTAAGTTATGCATAGAGTGTAATGGTGTAAGAGTGTTATCTCTTAAAGTATTTATGGAGGAATTCAACATTTATATTTATATTATGACATAAATAATTTAATCGCAAGGTATAAAGGACAATTGGATACAACAACATTGATGTGAGTGTGTGTCTCTTGTGTAGATCCAGATGTACTCAATCATCCCAACCTTTTTGCTTGGAATTGTATTTCTCTTCTAAAGGCATTCATGTGGATCTCATGAGAAGGGATACATTACGTTAAAGGAAATTAGGAGAATACAAAAGCTAAGAAGAGGTCATAGTCGCAAGGTAGGCACTCTCTACCCATTCAAGGTCATTGAACTCATAAGTGTTGGGTAGCAGTTACTCCCTTTGGCATGATTGATATTAGTCACCTCGTGATGTAGATTGAATGAATTATTTATTTGGTTATGAATTTCTTGATATTGTGAGTAATGTGGTTTCATATTTTCCTTACTTGGGACTGGTCACCAATTTCTAGCTTTTCTATTTCAATTTATTTTCAAGTGGCACTTGCCGCATTCTTTTCGATTGGATTTCATCAGCAATTTTTCTTATTTTCATGGTTTTGAATTTAAGGATTTTTCCTTTTTGATTTCTCTCTTTTTGTATATGGTGACCATTCCAAATGTGATTGTGTTGTGACCCTGTTATGTGTTAAATGTTGTTTCTATAATGTCCCCTTCAGACCTCTAATAGTATGTGCAGGGAGATACACCACAAAGAGTTATACTGGATTCACAGAGTTGTTGAGTAGTGATAATATTTAGTAAATGGATAAAATATATGTTGCTGAACTAATATACCAATAAATCCTTGAATGTAACAAGGATAGAAATGCTTGGGATTGGATAGACCTACGATGCTTCAAATAGTCAAGCAAATCAAAGTAGTGTAGCGGAAGCATGGAGGAGGAGATTTTGTGGTGTATATGTCAAAATTCTATAAATTTTAAGAAGTCCCCCAACTTAAAGTAAAATTGACTAAAATTAGCCTAAAGAGGTGCACTTTTGAGAAATTTTTCCTCTTGCTTACACTTAAGACATGGACTCTTTAGCAATTTGAGGCGGCCTAGGAAGGAAGTATTGTGCAAAAGGGACTCATTACCTTTTTATGTGTACACAAATAGTTGCTAGAGGAGAGAGTTAATGTGCCTATATAGAGTAAAATATCTCACCTTCGGTTACGAAGTCAGTCAAGAATAGGAAAGAACTGTCTACTTGCAAGAAATGGAAGAAAAAAAAGGATGTGTGGAAGGAAGTCATTGATGGGGGAATCGTCCCCTTCTTGGATAAACTACATGGCCCTTCTACTCTTCTGATGGAGTCCTTTGTCAATGGGTGGAAAAAAGGGATCCTGAGGGCTTATGGAGTCGAGTATCAGATTGATGAAACCTTGGTGGAGATGGTTACCATTCTAGCAATGAATGGAAGAAGATTTTATAGAGATAGGAAAACTAGGGAGGAGGACTTGACTAGTTTCTTTGACAAAGATAAGAAGCACTCTAGAGTTATCAAGATGGTTGATGGCGACTACAATAGGAAAGATCTTATGACTCCCTAGGCAGATATGACCATGTTCATCATGAGGTATAGTACGCTTAATGGCAGATATGCCAGCATCTTTTCCTATCATTTTACCATTTTGAATCATTTTTGTTCATTTCTATCTGGCCTCCTCTTTAGAAAATATCTTGGAAAAATATTTGGAGAATCCAAACAATCCTATTCTACATAAAGAAATTATTGTTCTCATCATGGAGTATGCTAAGTCCCTTGAAGTTGTGCCCTCTCTAACTGAAAAAGGCCAACAAACTAGCATCCAAGATGTCTTTGACTCAAAAATAGAATTGGAGGATAGTAGGGGTGTCATTCCTTTTGATGGCCTTGATTATAAACCTATAGAAGAAGGGGAGATGATGCTCACCCCTGCAATGTTTACTAGTAAGAATCCTCCTAGATGGGCAACCAACAAATATAAATCCACCAACAAATTGATTTCTAAGGTCGGTCCCCTTTCTAAATAAAAGAAGCTTACGGCTAAGGACTATGGTCCAAAGAATTTGGATCAGGAAATTAAACAAAACATTCCAAACAATGTCCTAAAAGAAAAATAGTGGACCATAGCCAAAGATGAGAATAGTGAGATAAAGAGGACTAGTAATCTGATGAACCTAGTTATGGAAGCTACCAAAAGGTAGGAGAGCTGCTAGAAGTGGGTGGAGAAAGAAATTGATACCCTCAAAGTGGGGTTTAAAGATATTATTGATATCTCCACTACCTCCCTTGAGCCCAACAAATTTGAGAAACTCATGATAATGACCTAGAAGCTCTCTCAGGACATCAAGGTGATGAAATGCAATCACAAACAAATAATTGAAAAGGTGGAATAGTCTATGGCGGAGACAAAGAAAAACCTCAAGAACTTGGTTGACATAAGAAAAGAAGCCATGAACAATAGTATAGATGGGCTTGAAAAGATCAATGCCATGGTTGTAGATTATAGATCCTATCACAGTGAACTAATGAAAGACCTTGGAGGTGAAGATATGGTTACTGGAGAAAACAAAACCACTAGTCCTAGTTCCAGAACCAAAAGCAGGAGCAACAAAAAAGGTACCTCCAAATTCATTATGGAGGAGCTGGATGAAATCAACAAGATTTCCATCTAGAAGAACCAGGATTTGATGCACTCTCTTAATTGATTGTTTTTCTTTTGTTTTGTCCTGATTGTTTGCATCTCTTTTGCTTTCGTGACTGTTTGGGGGTGTTGCCCTATTTTGCTGATGGTTCATGTCTGTTTGGTTGATGGCAAGATTTTGTAAAACTTCTATTTTCGGGTCCATGTAAAACCCATTTATCTTTATCAAAAACAAAATAATACATGGTTATTGAAGCTGAATACTAGGTTGTATGTATAATTTCTTGATAAGTATGCTGAGGTAGAACTAGTTGTCATGTAAATTTCAAGTAGCATTAGGAACGAGTAACGATTGATGTATCTTAACCACTGCTACTTCCACGAGTAAGTTAGACCCAAGGGGGGAGGATGTAATGCCCCTCCTTGGACTATATTTATGTTACAGTTGTGTTAGGTCATTGAGGACATTGAAAGAGGTTCAAGATTATGATTAGGAGGCTAGGTGTTTTAGTTTCTTAGCGTAGTGCTATGCCTTATGGAGGATTCATGTTATTTGATGCTTGTATGAATGATGGATTAGTGCCCACTTTGAGAAGATTCCCTTTTCACCTTTATAGACTTGATTGGACCCTTATTTTGTATGCTGGATATGAAAGACTTGATTGGACTTACACATTTCATGAATGATATTATGGCTTCCTTATATGATTCACTAATGATCCTTGATAGAAAATATATGATTTGATGATTATTGATAGATGTTATATGACTCCATGATTCTTGACATTTATACTTATGTTATGAGTGATTTCAACTTAATGTGATTTAGATGCATATTATGATGAGGACTGATTTTTTTATGCTCTTATATCATAATTTGATGCATAGACAATGTTAATATTTTTTATTATCGTGTATTTTGACAGATGTGCTGATCTTGTTTATCATGCAATGGAAATACTAACCCCTAGATGATTTACTCATGATGTGATGATTGTATGTATTACTGGGTATGGGTAGAATCGATAGCATGTCACTCATTGTGAGTGCCTTGTGTTGTTCAGATATTCTACCCCTTGTTTGTTGTGCATGTATGTAATGCCCCACTAGGAAACCCCGAAAGGATTAAGCCATAACACAAGAATAGAGTGCAATAATTTTATTTTTTTTAAAGATAAACAAAACATTAAGATACAATGAGATATCAAAATTTAGATTACACAGCAGAAGACATCAACTAACACCTACAGGGTTTCCCAATGTGATTACTTAATTCCACAATTCACTTAACTCACACTAATAAATCCAATAAGTTTATTATCTTATAACGAGATAATTCTTAAACAAGGATAATTTCTTTCAGAAGACAAAAATATAAATCACAAAATAAGGTTCATCCATTACAATTTATTTATACCCTTCGTTCATACTTTTCATTAAAATATAAGCCATGCATCTAATTTAATAACACACTTTAATTTCATCATAAACTAATGAGTTCTTTCCATGCATACTTAATTTCATTATAAAAAACTGAATGCATTCTATTTCTCTAATCTACAATCTACCATGATCCCATTTCAACATTTAAAGGATGACTGCATATAGGCATTTAAGATTAATTTCTTCTAACCCACTTATACATTCTATCAAAATGTCATCCATACATGCTAACACTAAACATGAAACATAAGAACAAAAGAATCACATAACACCAAGATGATCTCGGAGTTCACCCCTAAAGGCCTACCTCTCTAGGTTTGCTCAACCGCAAGACCCCTCTGATAATTGAATAAGTTCATAACACATAAGGTTCTCATTATTTACAATCCTGCCATCAAGGTGAAAAATAACCAATATACAAGCGACCACATCGGTCAATAAATATATAAACGATCCCTGAAAAGGAAAGGATCTAGCTGAACATAATCGAAGCTAATACAAGGATCCACTAGAGCTTCCACAAAACTGAGTCATCACAACCCAAGGTCTAGCATGAAATAAGGTTCTCACAAGGGCATAAGCAACAAGACAACTCCACCAAAGGTGCTCCTATCAAGACCATGCAACAACACACTAGCAAATGTAGGGAACAAGTGTCATCACACAACCTGGTATGATTACCATGGCAGGTCTTTATAGGTTTTGGCCCCATCCACTGGGTTACCCTAGCAACCTAATCCGAGCCTTCGACCCATCCAAGCCTCATGTGGACCCACATATCCTTTCGTGAAGACAAGGATGATGGTTTGCCATTTCAGGCCTTCTCACAACATGTCGAGTCTGTGTTAGCACTCATCCCATGTGTGAGGTACAATTATCTTACTTAGAGATTCATAAAGAACACTCTAATATACTATTAGGTTATCACTTATTAGACTCACTTTCGATGGTTTACCCAGCAGCCACTTTTGGCACAGCCCCCAATCGAAAGCCACTTTCCCTTATGACACTAGACTATACTCAAATGAACTCGAAAACCAAGGAATACACATGGTCTAGAAAATGGAGTTCAAAATGGAGGGAACAACCATTTGGTCAAACATGACACATATGAGGTGCACTGACAGATGATACTCTAACTAGAGGCCTGACCAGCTATGGTCAACCACTAAACATCATTCAACACCCACATAAAGGATATGACCAATACAACACACCAACAAAATAACACTCAACTCAAGACCGAGGACATAAACAGGCAACCAAATCAACCATAGGACAAGGTCGAATCAAATAAAGCAAGGTTTGCCATTACTTAAGAAAACTTAGAGAATACAAAAATTAAACTCGCATAGGCAATAACCAGTAGACACGGTCTTTTCCCATGTTGATTTAAACATAATAGTCAATCAAGATTTCTAAATGATCTAAGTTTTCAAAATACATTGACAGAAAAATCAACATTACAAGGTGAAAACAATACAACAATTTCAATAGACAATTCTCCTGTGTCTCAATACAGAGGAAGAAAATAAATGAAAGCATTTATTTAACTCAATGAAAATATCATTAACTCACCAATATTCCAAATGATACATTATTAAAATTCTAATATTTCCAATAGTATATCGTTTAAATTTTTAAATATCCAGAGATTAAATATTTCATTTATTTCTCAATAACTCAAATAATATGTTCTAGAATAAAATATTATATAAAAAATTATCAATTAATAAATATATTTATTTCAACAATTTCTTGATAAAAAAAATATTTTATCTTTTTCCAAAAAGATACTTGCTCAATAAGACAAATACCAAAATTAACTATTAATTAATATATACTTATTAATCTGTGATTAATAAAATATAACAAATTAATAATTAATAACAAGATTAGAAATACAAGTATTTAATTAGAACAATATGCATTAATAATAAAATGAAATCTAAATATTAATTAATGTATATTTACTATTATATAATTAATTAACATCAAATTAATCATAATTATTAATTAATGCCAAATTAATCATATTTAAATCTTTATTGAAAAAAATTAACATTTAAAAATAATATTAAATTATTATTATTTTTTTTAATTGAAAAAAAATATATAAACAAAAACAACTTTAAAAAAAAGAAATATAAAAATAAGTGGGGGGGATGGGGTGGGGGGTGGATACCCACGTGGGTCCCCTTTGGTAGCTCACACTACCTATGGTAGCACTGCTACCAAAAGGTAGTAGTTCGCTACCATTGATATGGTAGCAGCTGCTACCTTTGGTAGCGAGCTAGCTCTCGCGTGGTGGGGGGGTTTACTACCGCCACGTGGGTTAATGTTTTATTTTTATTTTTATTTATTTTTTAATATATTTTTGAAAAAAAATACTTACTATGAAATCCACACAGTAAAAAAAACTAGTCTCCTAGAGACTTAAGAAAATTTTCTTTTTCAGAAAGCATGGTTTTATTTATTTATTTCTTTTAAATCTCCATTTACAACATAACCCAGAAAAGGAAAATTTCTTTCAATCAAACACCATCTTGGCAAGATAAGATTGATTTACACATATTAACATCAAATCTACCAAATTCTCAAACTAAATTTCAATTTAAAACTTATATAAGAGAAGATTTAATGGAGTTGAAAACAAAATTTCCTCAAGAACAGCCAAACCCCAATATTTGGTTTTAATTTTTTTGAGAACCAATTTATACAAACACAACTGACATCTAGAGGTTTGATAAGAGAGCAAGGAGAGCTTGAGTCTGTGATTTCAAGGCACTCTTCCATTTTCCACACAGATAAGAATTATCTACAAACACAAACAGGTTTCTACAAAACACCAAAAACAATCATTTTAAAACAAAGAAGGCAATGAAATTAACTAGAGGCCTACCTAGTTCAGCAATCCTAGCAAGATTCAGGAAGATCCCAATCCTCCAGCTCAAGAAATTCCTTCTCCTCCCAAAACCCTCAATTTTTCCATCCAATAATATTTTTCCAAAAATATTTTCCAAAAAAAATCAATCCCTCATATTTTTCCAAATACCTAGGTTAAATGGGAAAGGTTTGACAAAAAATTTATTTTTGGAATAAAAATTTTTATTTAAAATAATTCACAAAAATCATTTGTTTAAACTATATCAATAAATTAAACTTACTTTTAAATTTAAAATTGATTTCCTCAATTTATTGAAATTAACTTTCTATTTCCAAAATGCCAACAAGATTAAATTAATTCTATTGCAATTAAATTTAAATCTTTCTTTTCCCAATAGCATAAACATAATAAATTTAACATTAAAATTAACTATTTAATTGAACTTGCTACCAACCCGAATTGAGCAATTCAATTAACGATTAATCCCATAAAACAAGAGCCTATTTAATATAGTCCCCAAAATTACTAATGCGAAAACACACATTAAATCCAACTAGATAATAAGGATTAATTATTCGATTAAACCACACACAAAACATGCAACCCAAGAAAGTGAAACGAACAGACAACCTGCATACCCTACCAAAGGAAATATCGATGATGACTGACGACACTCACTTGAGCATGACTATTGTCAAACGAGTGTCTTACAACCACCTAATCCAAACTCTAAGGATCAAAGAGGTACACTCAAACCTGCGAATTCATGTGGGACCTTAGGTTTTTGAAACAAAGATGATGGTGATTCAGGCACCATATGTGGTCCTCTATTGTCTTCACTACTAGGCCTCCTTTGATCCATGTTGAGGTGAGGTTGTTGCAAAGATTGATTTTCACTTATTTGAGACATGACAAAATCACGAGGTATCTTGGCTCCACTTTGCACCATCACTTGTAAGAAATATTGTTTATCTCTCCTCATTATTTCCTCAACCAATTGACTAAAATGGGGATCCATGATGGAGTCTTCCACTTCTACTGAATGTATGGAAAAGTTATCCATATTGTCATTGTGTGTATCATTGTTGTTTGTATTGTCCATGTTCTCAATAATTGAAATGTTTCTATAGGCATCAATGTCAGGTAATGTGGTATGATCAGAATTGAAAAAGACATCATGGTCATACTCATAGGTACTCATGTTTGTGGACTTTTGAGCCTCTTTAGGTTCTCTCCTATATTTTTGGGAATGGGTTTCAACCATAAACTAGGTATTGACTAAGATGTGGGAGACTGGATGAAAATGGAAATGAGTATGGAAGACCAAGAGTTGGATGGAATGTAAATGAATCTGAGGTTTACTTGCAATGTCAAAAGTGTAAGACTAAGTATGTATGTAGTAGAGTAGGTGTGGCTTCCAAAGAGATGATAGTTTCTCTTGATGAGGTAAGTTGACCTTGACTCTAAGTAAGACCAAATGAGACCCAAAGTTCATAGACCTTGATGAGGGACCACTAAGCAAAATTTTTTTGTATGTAGTGTGTTGACAAAGCAAGATGAGGACAAGCAAGTGACCTTTTGACTCAAGTTTATACAAATGTGAATGTAATGCAAGGTGTAAAGAAATGATGGACTTTGTGAGACCTAGAGATAGGCTAAATTCTAGATGAAAACTTAGAGAGATAACCTAGGAAGCTCAATAAGTCTGAAATTGACTGCTCTTGTTTGCTAGACTGTAATCTTTTCCAATTCTGAACACAGAGGTGCATGTATACTTCACAAATGTGGTTAAAGGACACAGATGTGGTTGAACACTCCACAAATACATTTCTAAGATTTTGTGAATGCAGTTTTTCTTTAGGATGACACTGACGCATTTTTTTACTTCACAGACATGGTTAAATGACATATACATGTTTTTGTTAGACATAGACACATTTCTAAAAACTAAGTGAATTTTTTTCAATTTGTAAAGTTGTTTGTTGTGACCAAATCTGAATTTTTGACTATTTTTCATGACAAGAGGACACAAAATTGATGAGGACTCAATGTTTGTAAGTGTTTAGACTCAAAATGACTCATAGAAAAGTGTATTGTTTGATGTAAAAATGTTTTTCATGCACTTGAAGACACAAAAGACACAATGTTTTGATGTTTGATCTTGAATGTTTGATTGTTTAAAATAAGACATGCACAATTCTTATGGTTGGTTAGGACAATAGTTGTTGATCCGACATGAGGTTTCACCCAAGGCTATGCTATTCAAAGTGGATACTTAGATGCTTGACCCCACTGGCTCCACCCTGGGCACTCATTTCTCTGGGGAAGCCAGGCATCAGTCCCCACAAAAACTCCTTGTGGAAAACTTTGTATCTCTACTAAGAACTGTATGTGTGTGGGCCGCTCTAGAGGTCCGACCTCCTACCCCAACAACTAGAAGGATTTTGGCTTTCTAAAAAAAAAGGTTCTAGTAAGGGCATCTGCTTGTGTCACCATACATGCGGCACTTTTAGCTCTATAAATACAAAAGGCTCCCAGTTGGTAGGGGTTGAGCCCTACAACTGATCCAATAAATTTGATCAAATGGGTTTATGGGGAGACATAGTGTCAGAATGAACTAATCAGCACATGTTACCCATGGCTTTCATAATGGATACATTTATTTATAATGGTTCGGAAGAGGTGGCTTTTCCTTGCTACCACTTGGGTCATTCTCTTCTCACTAGTAGTTGTAACTCTAGAGATGAAACAAAAAGAGCCTATTGCTCAAGACACAAAAGACAGTGGTTCAATTTTAGTGCACCAATTGAAATGTTTGCTATTCTTTGAAAACAAGGCACACAAATGAAGATAAAAAACCCTTGCCAAAATTTTGCAACAAATATTGGTTAGTAGTTTTGCAATAATTCCCCTCCTAGAAGAACACAAGTTAGGTAAATTTTAGATCCAAAAGAATTTATGAAATAGGGACCTTTGACAAGACGATTTGCTTCCAAGATAAATTGCACCAATTTTTATTAGCTAGATCACAAGATGTCAGCCCAAAATAAACCAGATTTGAAATCCAAATGACAAAATAAAACTTCAAAATTGGATCAAAAACTGAAAATGCAAGATCTGAAACACAAACATGATTAAACCTAATGCACACATGGCCAAAAATCAAAAACATGTTTAAATACTTCATAGACATGCTTAGATAACATAGATGTGACTCCCAAACATAGACATGGTTTGAAAATTGAGACACAACCCTGCAATCTACAAAATAAGATAAAATAATGATGAACTTAGATGCAATTATGAAAGTCACAAATGCAGAAAATAATCCAAAACGTGGTTCCAGGATGCGCAGACAAGGAAATGTTGAAATTTTTTCAAAAATGTCAGATCTGCAACTTCAAAATCACAAAATCTGCAACAAGAGATGTTAAATGTAAAAGGGACAAGAGTCCCACCAGGTGTGCCAAAATGTTTATGGTAAAAATGGAAACAATAATATTGAAAGACTAAATATACTCAAACACAAATCACTAGCCTAACAACAACAATGACCTACCATAACATATGAAGATTACCTAGGACAATGCAAATCAAATGAAATAAAAAAGATTATACCATCACATGTCCAATAGGGTTTGGATCTCCATTCTTCCTATCTCCATTGATCTTTCTTCATATATTTACTCTCAAATTTTATGTGTGCACAAGAGCTCAACAAAGAACAAAAATATGGTCACAAGTAGGCTTGATCGCATGTGAAAGTTCGAATGCTAGAATGCTTGAATAGGGTTGATAATGAAGGAAGCATCTCCTTATATAGAAGATACTATAAGAAATGGAGGGATAAGATTGAGAGGTGTAAAAGATAAATGGTTGGCTAGGATTAGAGGGTAGGTAGAGGAAATAATAAAATAATGAGATGGTAGGTAGTGTAGGAATTAAGAGATGACTGACATGTGTCATAGGTGGAAAAAGGCTAATGAATTAATTAAATAAATAAAGATTCACTTAATTAATAGAGGAAGTGGGATCAATTAAATAAATAAAATATTTATTTAATTTAGGAAAAGGGGAATTTAAATAAATAACTGTATTTATTTAAATGAGAAATAACACTAGAAGAGGAAAAATGAATTAATGAAATAAATAAAGGTTTATTTAATTAATAGAAGAATTGGGCTAAAATAATTAAATAAATAAAAATATTTATTTAATTAGATAGGACAATTTTAATCAAATTAGGCTACAGTATCAATTTTAATCAAATTTTATTTTGTGATTTTGTTTTGAAATAATTTAGTCATACTATTTTTCGTTGCAATTGATATGGGTTCATCCTATGATGTATAGGTAAAATAATGTGGTTGACAACAACAATAGGAGCAAGCTATCTAAATCCACTAGATGGAAACCAACCTCTCAACAAAAGAGCATTTACAACAATTGAACTCAAGATCCTTCTTCAGAAGTTGTTAATGAGATTATAGTCCACCCAAAACAATATGGAACAATAGAAGGAAATTATATCTTCTATTGGTTTCAAAACTACCATGCTCGAGAGAAAAGAATGGAGGAATCAACTGAACCTTAAGGTTTTACAGCCTTATAGTTATTTTATGCTATTAAGTTTTTAAATGTTCATAGCTTCAAGTGGCCTGCAATGTTATGTTCAAAGAAATGAATTTGATTCTATAGTTCAAAGAATTCAAGCACAAAATTTTGATGATAGATCATTAGAGTGTGGTCCAAATTATTGATGGAAAATGTTTACTAATCAATTTAAAAAATATTCAAGATCACATATTATGAATTTGAAAAAATTAGTATTTTAAAATATAGTCCTACTAGTTCATAACTTTGTTCTTTACTATGCAGGATGAAGAGCATGACAACAAACAAGTTACAAGTGATCCTAAAAGAAACTTATTAGTGGTGGCTTCTGATGTGAGAACCTTAGAATTGTTACCAGTGATCCTCGAAGAAACTTATCAATGGTGACTTCTGATGTGAGAACCTTATAATTGTTTCCTTTTTGGCTTGATAGAGGAAGTTCTCAGGCTTCCAAGCAATAATAATGCCCATCACTTAGGCATGTGCACTTTTCCTAATAGTCTATCATAACATATGTTGTCAATGACTGATTTTATTTATATTGAACATTTTTTTTCCTTTCTGTCATTTTGACTATCACTGGGCAATATATGCATTTACGAATTGTACTATTCTCTTTCTCCTTACAAGAAAACAATAGTTAGCTACCATTTTCAACACTTTATATCATGAATATCAACTTTCTGTTAACAACACCATGGAGAGGAACATTAGAATATGTCTCTTGTTGGTAAAAGAATAATAAATTGTATGGAAAAAAATGGACAAATAAGAAAAAAATCCATTAAATTATTTTAATATATAATATAATATTATTTTAATTATTTAAAATGTGTTAAATTATATATTGAAAAATAAAATTATAAATTACTAATTTTTTTTTTTGTAAATTTCAATTTCAAAAGATAATTAAATAATTTTATAAAAATATTAAAAAAAATTATTTTTCATAGTTAAACTTTTTGTTGGTAATTAAGGTGGTCATTTTCTTAAATCTAAGATATAATAATAATAATAATAATAATAATAATAACAACAACAACAACAACAACAACAACAACAACAACAACAACAACAACAACAATAATAATTTATCAATAATAAACAAAGATATAATAAAAAATTAATAGCGATGGAGATGATGTAGGAAAATTTTGTCTAAAATTGTGTTTCATCATAATGGATCCATAAATCCCTCTCTAAGAATCAAAGTTCTAGCCAATCAAATAGTGATAAAATATTTTACATAAATTTAAACCTAGAGAAATATGTATCCATAAATCCTGTATAAGAGTCAATGTTTTGACCAATCAAATAGTGATAAAATATTTGTACACAAATTTAAAACTATAGAAATATGTATTTAAAATATATAGATAATTGGATGTAAAATAAAATGAAAAAAATACTAAGTTATAATTTTTTCAAACCATTGATTTAATGATTAGTTAGAACTACAAATTATGAAACCATTGCTATAATACTAACCTATTGCAAATACTAATAATTGAAAATCTATAAAAACACTGAAGTTTTTCTCTAATGATCTCCTCTCTAATGAATAGTTTCTTGAAATACAATGAAAATTTATTCAGAAAGAAAAGAGCATTACAAATGTTTAGAAAGCCTCTAATGGTACAGACATGGAATTTAACTAACCCAAACAAATGGTTTGATTTGATCAATATAAGGTTATAATATACAAGTCATACCTCTATTAACTTATCCATGATATATTTTTCTTTTTTTTTTAAATTCTCTATTCATATTAAAAAAATGATTTTTATGTACACAATTAGGGTTTATTGGAATATTCTAATGAAAGATTAATTAGTGATCATTTCTTCTTACGGTCAAGACAATTAGACAAAAAATAACAATATGTCAACTTTATCTTTTGATTCTTTTTGAAGTGTCTTAAAATATTTTATTTTGATCATTATATTGTTAGGAGATGTCTTTCTCTACTTTGTTCTCTAAATTTAGTAAAAGTGGAGATCTCCACACTATTAATGACCATGATTTTTGGTTATGGAAGAGTACTTTTTCCTTAATCATCTATTTTAAGATAAATATTGAGCCATTTAATTAATTTATTCCATAGAAGTTATACTTTTATAGTTAAAAATGGATCTGATAAGGAGGAGACCAAATCCATTGTAGGTATGTGCCTCTTAGTTTCTGTTGCATATATTTTTCCTTTCCTCTTCTTCCTTTTTATTCTTAATTTTTACCACAAGAAAAATAGCTATATCAAGAAGACGATGAGTAAAAATAGAAACAAGATAAAGAAATAGGGCATAAAAATATGCCAATAATGCTCAGTTATGAAGATTTATTCCAAAACATAGTTCTTTTCAGAAATCTTGTAAGGAGTAATTGAAAAACATTGAGAAACATTCTCTTTATAAGATTAAGTGGATCTATTGGAAATTAATATGGTGTTACACTTTAATTAAAGACTTCATTTTGTATTTTGGACATATATTTGCTACAAGTATGATTCAAAATCTTATAGAAGTTTGAAAATTTGATTTATAGTTGTCTACTTTTAATACTTAAATGATATTTTTGATATTACTATTGTTTTGGCCTAAAGTACAAAACACTGGTAATTCCATATTAACTATAGACTGTAGTAAAACTAGGAACATAATAATAGTAAAAACCCAAACAAAAAACACTAATAGTAAATAGAAATTTACTAAAACTCCTAGCCATAAAACTAGGAACCTAATAATAGTTAAGACCCAAACAAAAAACACTAACAATAAATAGAAATTTACTAAAAGTCATAGCCAAAAAGGCTAAAGAAAGAGTAAAATAAGCCCAATCCCTAACCATTCTTATTGATTATGCAATCCATCTGCTAGAAGACATCCGTCCAGTCCTCAGTTAGGAATTTATAGACTTCCCTTTGTTTTCCTTGTCTTCCTCTGGCCGACCTACCATTTTTTGCTAGAGAAGACACAATGTAATTGCAAAGCTATGCATAACTCTAAACTCAAATCTTAAGGATGATCCCATTTTTCTTTCAATGTCATCCACCTTCTCCTTTGTTTTGGTTAGTTTAGCTTCAAGCTCTAGACATTTGGAATAGGTTTGGTTACCTCCTCCTCCTTTTGGGCATCATCTCCTATGTTAGGTCTAGGGGGCCTTCTTTGGCCAATTCCAAGACATGAGTGGAACTACTAGCAGAATCAAAATCAACATCCCTTTTAGACTCCTCCTTTCTAGTAAGGACCTTTTGGTACTCTTTAACAATTTCTTCCATATTCATGTCATCATCCCCTTTAGATTTTGTCAATGATCCTCTTCCTATGTTATTCCAAAGATTTTAATAATATCTCTTGCTATGCTCAATCATAATATATAACCTAGATGCTCTTGTTGTTACTACTCAGATTTAATTGAGCAAGTTATTTATATTTACATACTGTGAATGTTGTATGTCTATATAATTTTTCATTTTGTTTTGTATTTATTCTCAAAATAAATATGTATATTTATACAATGTTAAACTCATTATTCTAACACTTTATATATAAACATGCTTATATAACATTCAAAATATAATTATATGTACTTACCAAATATAACATTCAAAGTCTATATATTATATGTACTTACCAATTATAAAATTCAAAATATGTACTAACAAAAGAACCACTCTAGGAGTCAATGGCACTAGAGTAAAACAAAAGCACCAAAACATTATCAACACATTTTTGGTTAGGGTTTTGACTTTTTGGTTGACTTTTATTGATGGTTTTGGACTCCAGAGGCTCTGTACTGTCATTTCTAATGATTTTGGGCACTATTTTATTCCTTTTTGATGCATTTGAATCCATTTGGCTTCGGTAGGTGGTTTTGTGTTTGTCCATTGAGGTGTTGTTAAGTTACTCAAACAAGTTGAGTGTATTCTTGTTGTCGATGAGGTTTATTTGCAGCTCTAGCAAGAGGATTTGATGTACCTCATTGTAGACGGATGTTCTATGATGTTGGATTCATGTATTATCCTTTATTATGTATATTTGACATTCCTAGAGGTTTTCCTTATTGTTACAATTTGGCATTTTGAGTCTATGGCTTAAATTTTGATGATTAGCTCTTGGATTCCATGTTGATGTTTATCTTGAGATTCAGTTGTATTAGTTTTGTGTTGAGTTTTATGTTGTTATTATGATGTACTTACATTGTGATACCCTATGGTTTTGGTCCATGTTAGGGAGAGTGGGATCTTGCATGCATTGACCAGGGTCTTGAGCATCATGCCTCTAGGAGGGGGTCTAGACTTGATGGAGCCACATGAAGAGTTTTGTTGTAATTACAAATGATAATCATAATAATTGATTAGTGGGTTTCGATGTTTAGGAATTCACTAAACAAGATAATAATTAATTTTGTTGCCCTACCTCATAGCCCTTGAGGATTACTTAGGATGATCTTGGGAAGACCGTTGGAGCAGTAAACCGATATCCCTTGAAGGGATCCATGGTTGAGATGGTTCCAAGTGTCTATTAAGGTGAGGCTTGGCCCCTTCTTTTGTGAGGATAGCATGTGATGACACTCTTTCCCTACATGTGTGCATGATTCATATGCCTTGATTTATCGATTGTGTCCCTAGAGGGTGATTGCTTTGATTTATCCATGTGATGTATTTTGATGTACTCTTGTGTTGGAGTCTTGTGGTGTCATGTTGTATCCTATGGTTGTTAGGTGTCGTATTAGGTCTTGAGTGTGAGTTGGAACCTTATGTCATCTCCTAGCACGAGGGGTGGTTCCTATTGGTTCCACGTGGATGGGTGTTTTCAAGCCTTCTTCCATTGGTATATTGTTCTTGGAAGTTAGCGTATGTGGATTAGAATCTTGGATCTTCATTATGTGGATATTCTTTGGAGCTGACTTCTATGTATTTGGATTATAAAGCAATGTATCATGATGGTTTGTATATGTAAAAGAGATCTATATTCTTAAGACATGTATCTTCATTTATTTGTAAATGTAAATGAAAAGGAGTATGATATAGTAGTTTAGGAGTAGTCCTCATTGTACATTCATTTATGTATTGGGTGTTCAATATGTAATGTTAGAATATGATCTCTATGTGGATAAGAAAGAGTTAGTATGTATGCATATGTATTGTATTGAAATTATAAGTTGGAATTATATGTATAATCTTATGAAAATTAAATTGGAAGAACAGTAGTTGTTGTTATGGATCTTGTTTAAGAAACAAGAGCTATCTAAATGAAATAGATTTTGTTACTTAGGTAAATGAGCTAGTTATCTTAGAGATTTGAATTGGAACTTGAAGGATAATCTATTCTTATGGAAGAGAATAGTTATATAAACTATGATGCTTTTATGATGAATGAAAGAATAAATATTAGGAGTATTTGATTTGGTAGTTTCTAAGAGAATCTAAAGAGTAAGCTATAGGACTAAGTTATACAAATGTATTAAGGATTTATTATAGTTGTATGGAAAGTTAATGGATAGATGGATGTTGGTGTAAATAAATATTCATTATGGATATTATTACACTTTACTTAAATTAACTTAGGATAATGCATCTCTTCGTAGTTTGAATTTGAGACACTTAGGGAAGTGTGCACATAGGGATAGAGCTTGTAGGAGAAATCCCACCTTTTGTGGTCCCGTTTTGTTGTTACACTCCACATTCACTGGGTCATCCACCTCTTGTGGAATATTATATTATTTCTCCTACCTACCCCTAGAATTTCTTACCTACCCTTGTTTCCCATTGAGCCACATGTCATGATTGTGTGCTCGTACATCCATATGGCCTTGCCTATATAAGTAGACCTATATTCATTGTATTGGTTAATCCAATTGATCATTTTTCATATTGATGAGAATACAGTTTGTTCATGTCATTCTTTTGTCTATATTTTACACCTTTCATTGTGCCCTTGATCTTGGCAAAATCTCACAATGGATAATAGAATATGATGTTCTAAGATGGATATATGAAGTGTTAGGACTTTGTCAAGTAGTAATGTTGAGATACCATAGGGAATGGATTTGCATTGTATGAGTTAATATAGAAATTTTGTTCATGGTTAAATGGTTATTCTGCTTGCGTAATATGATTCTATGGATGGGTAAAACCACAAAGTTGTGTCACGCTTTTAGAAATGATGTAAACTAATCAACAACATAAAAGTGACATTTCTAAATTGAATTTTGAAATGATGTAAACTGATCAAATGTAGAAATATTAATGAAATTTATGTCTATTATTTTTTAATTTTTTGAGAAAAAAAATTGATATTTTTTTAGGAATAAAATTGATATTTTTTCAATAACTTCAAAGCCAAATTTTTCATTGCTGAAAAATGCTGAAATCAGGGGTTCTAGTTGGTGTCACCAAAAAAAATGAAAACTGACTTATTTTTTTTTATCAAATAGAGAACATATATACGCAGTGTTAAAAAAATAAATAAAAATTTGATGTATATTTTCTTGTTATAATATTTTGAAGTCCAACATAGCTAAATTTGACAGTTTTTGTTTGGCATCACCTTTGACTACTAAATTTATCATTAACCAAAAAAAATACTCTTTTCCAGAAGATTCTCTCATCTAGTGAAATTTTTTTTTTATAATTTTTTAAAATTTCATTTAATATTTATTTTTAAATTCTTAATCAGCCTCTTTTTTAACATTAAAAAGATACTCCCAATGTTTAATTAATAAAAAATATTAAAAATTATCAAAATAGTAAAAAAAAAATATGACTAGATTCGTGACTTCGAGCTCTACAAAAGGGTATTTTTTGTTTTTAGTAAAACAAAAATTTATCTGAGAAAAAATTGGCCAAAATTTCAATTTGGTGAAAATGCAGAGCAAATGGTCATTTTGGTGCCACATGGTAGGCCAAATCGGCTAGTCTGGCCAGACTCCTACCCGTCAAACTTGGTCCCTCATTCGACCAAGGAAAAAAAATAGTTTTTTTTATCTTTTTTTGGTTTTATTTGTGAGGTCAACTAGCTGGATTATCAAGGTCAATTTGACAACCATTTGGACGTATTGCTAATGACTTTTACAAGGTATTTTTTATTCAATTTAATAATTTTTATGTTAATTTTAATTTATTAATGTTTTAATATTTAAATTACATGTATAATTTGAGTTTTTACACAATTTTCATTTAAATACTATTAGAAAGTTTGTCTACATGTCTATTTGGTTTTCCTTTCTAGTTTAATTACGCTCACATCTTTATTCCATTTTGGGGGTTAATTAACTTGTTTGAGGTGTTCTATGCCTTTGGCATGGTTTTTGTTTAGATGGAACCCTAAAGATGATTAAAAAAGTATGTGAACTCCCCTTGTCTTCCATTGGGCATTGGGCATAAGAGAAATTGTTGTCATCTTCTTTTTAGGTAGAAGGGTATGCCCTCCCGAGAAGCCCATAAGGCCAGTGAGTGTGGAATTAACCAAGTGATACTTTCTTCTATCTGCTACATAAATAAATATGTTAGGCAAAATATGTGATGCCTTGGTGACATGTATCTACACTGAAGGTACTCCCTAGTATTTGCACTATGTGTATGTACTTGTGTGGAGAACAAGGAGTGGGTTCTTGAATGAGCCACCACCTCATGAGTAGACAGCAAGTTCCGTAGAAGTTCCCCCACTAAAAACCTTAGAGGACTGGCCCACAATTTTTTTATCCGAACTTTGTGATAGCTTTAGTGCAAGGGGATAGATCGTTTCCCCCCCAAGACACTCACCATAATGCTCCAGTGGGATGAGACAAAAATCATTGGCTTAGCATGTATGTGTATATGTGTGTGTGTGTGTATGTGTGTATGTGTGTATATGTACATGTGTGTACGTATTTGTTTATGTATGAGTATGTATAGATATATACGTGTGTATGTGTGAGTATATATGTGAATGAATATATTTGTTTATGTGTGTATGTATGTGTGTATGTGCATGTACATGTGTGTGTGAATGTGTGAGTATGTATGTATGTATGTATGTATGTATGTATGTATGTATGAGTATGTGTATGTGTGTGAGAATGTGTGTATGTGTATGTATGTCTACAAGTGTGGGTATGTGTGTATGTAGATGTGTGCATGCTTGTGTATGTATATGTATATGTATGTACGTATGTGTATGTGTGTGAGTATGTGTGTATGTATATGTTTATGTATGTATGTGTATGTGTGAGTATGTACGTGTACATGTGTATGTGTGTATGAGCGTATGTGTGTGTATGTATGTGTATGTGAGTGTATGAGTGTATGTGTATGTGAGTGTATGGGTATGTGTGTATGATTATATGTGTGTGTATGGGTATGTGTGTATGATTATATGTGTGTGTATGTATGTGTGAATGTGTGCATGTATGGGTATGTATGTGTGTATGTGTGTACATGTGTGTGTGTACGTGTATGTGTGTATGTGTGTGTGTGCATGTGTGTATGTATGTGTGTTTGTTTATGTGTGTATGTATGTATGTGTGCATGTGTATACGTGCGAGTATATATGTGCATGATATATATGTGTATCTGTGTATGGATGTGTGTATGTAAATGTATGGGTATGTGCACATACATGTGTGTGTGAATGTGTGAGTATGTGTGTATGTGTGTATGTATGTATGTATGTATGTATGTATGTATGTATGTGTGTGAGTATGTGTGTATGTATGTGTGTATGTGTGTGTATGTATGTGTGTATGTATTTATGTGTGTGTATGTGTGTATGTGTGTATGTGTGTGAGTATGTGTGTATGTGTATGTATGCATATGTGTGAGTATGCATGTGTATGTGTGTATGAGTGTATGTGTGTGTGTATGTATATGTGAGTGTATGAGTGTATGTATATGTATGAGTATATGTGTATGAGTGAATGTGTGTGTATATATGTGTGAATGTGTGCATGTATTTGTTTATGTGTGTGTATGTATGTGTGTGTGTATGTGTATGTATATGTGTGTGAATGTGTGAATGTGTGCATGTATGGTTGTGTATGTGTATGTGTATGTGTATGTGTATGTGTATGTGTATGTGTATGTTTATGTGTATGTGTGTGTGTGTGTGTGAATGTCTATACATGTATGTTTGTATGTGTGTATGTGTGCATGTAGGTATGTATGTATGTATGTATGTATGTATGTATGTATGTATGTATGTATGTGTATGTGAGTGTATGTGTATGTATGAGTATGTGTGTATGAGTGTATGTATGTGTGTATGTATGTTTACGTACGTGTGTGTATGTATGTGTCTGTGAATGTGTGAATATATAAATGTATGGCTTTGTATGTGTGTATGCGAGTATGTGTGTGTATGTGTATGTGTATGTGTATGTGTATGTGTATGTATGTGTGTGTGAATGTGTGTATGTATGTGTGTATGTGTGTATGTATGTATGTGTGCATGTGTGTATGTGTGTATGTATGTGTGTCTGTATGTGTATCTATGTATGTATGTGCATGTGTGTTTGTGTGTGTGCATGTGTGTATGAGTGTATGTATGTGTGTATGTATGCGTGAATGTGTGTAGGTATGGGTATCTATGTATGTATATGTGTATGTATGTGTGCATGTGTATGTACATATGTATGCATATATACTATGTATGTATGTGTATATGCATATGTATGTGTATGTGTAAGTGTATGTATAAATGTGTGTGTATGTGTGTCTATGTATCTGTGTATGTGTGTTTTTTTGTATATATTGTGTATATGTGTATGTATGTATGTGTGTGTGTTTTCATGTACGTTTCTACATACATGTGTGTGTCTGCGTGTATGTATCTACATGTATGTTTTTGTGTCTACATTTATGTGTGTGTCTTCATGTATGTGTGTATACACTATGCATATGTGTATATTTATATTTAAAGTTGGGTCCAATTGACTTGACATATATGTGCATGTGTATTTAGGACTTTGCAGATTTGGATTGCTTCTCAATAGAAATTTTTTCCAATGGGCAATAAAAGGAGTAGATTACAGAAGCATGATCAAATAAAAGAGACAAAAAAGGGATTCAACACCTGCTGAAGAACAAGTTCTCATTTACAATGAAGTGGTCCTGATTCAGGAAAGAGAAGAAATTCATCCTAATTAATCCAGAAATCTTTTCTTTGGTATGTCCAACTTGATGGAGATGGATGAAGATCCTCTTTTGAATGAGATTTTAGTTGAGGATATGGTACCAAAAAGCACAATAAATCTACACACCAAAAATATTTGGGATGAATATTTTCAAGATAAATCTCGAATTGGAAGAGAACAATTGTTTGCAAAGCTATTTAGGAGAAAATAAATGACCTCTATTTTGGAGTTGTTTGGTGTTGATAACAAGAAGAAATCATTAGAGGTTTCAATAAATCAAACAGTGGTTAAAAATTTGCAAGAAGCTCTTAAATGTATTGAGAGCACAAGTTGAACTATTGATTTAAGTGTTGCACATAGAGCATTGATGACTATGATTGGTAGTAAGAAATTATCACAAAGAAGAAAAACTAAATAAATTCCCCAGCTATTGGATATCTCTAGAAGAACTATGCAGAGATATATTAGGAAAAGAAACAAGCTGGCTAAGAATATTGAAAAGAATTGCATCAATGTTTGCAAGGTTCTTCAAAAAGATATAATTGCTAAAAATGTAAAAAGACTTGTTATTGAATACTCGACCAGTCACTCTCATGTTTTATCCAATATAAGAGAAACTATACAAATTAGAGATGAAGATGGTACAATAATTTCACATCCATAAATAGTTTATAGACACAACACAGAGTGAACTGTTTGAAGCATTCAAAAAAGAATATCCAGATGTCAAGATATGTCAAAGAATGTTTGAGGGATTACGACCATGTTTTCTGCGTATCAATAAGGCATGTGAAACTTGTTGTCGAAATAATGTTGAATTTCAACTACACCTTCAGTCATATAAAAAAGGCAATGGAAAAAACTAATCCAATTGTAGTCATCCCTACAAGTGCAACATAGTTTGTGAAGTCTATTTTATGTGACAGATTCGAAGGTTCAGATGAGTACAATGTATAAAAAATACATGTGTTGATTGTGGAGATTTGAAGAAATTTGTACAAATTGAGAACATTGATCTTTGAGTGCAAATTCTATGGAAGAGATTTGAATATGAAAAATATCAAACAAAATCAGGAGCTAAATCGAAAACAATTATATTAAAAGAGAGTGAATTGCCTTACAAAGAGTTTATGTGTAGATTTCACAATATGATATATCCACATATCCTACATTGTCATGGTGCAAGATGACATGAAAAATAGTTTCGTATCTCAAAAAATTGCTTTCCTTTGGGTTCTATTCTTTCAATAGTAGACCTCTCTGAGAACTATACGTTCATTCCTCACATAGAGATTGAAATTCAATACTATCATTCTTAGTAGGTTTCCACTTTTGTACAAGTTTGTATGGACATGCAGAGTTTCATGTGGACAGTGTAGAATCTGGTGAAGATGAATGCATTATCATTAAAGAAGTTCATTTTTATATCAGTGACGATACTTGTCATGATAGGAGTTATGTAGCACATTGTTTTGAGATTTTTTTTTAAAATATTGTACATCGTCATATAACGCTTCACAACATTAGATTTGGTTTGATGGATGTGCTGCTAAGCAAAAAAATTGATTAAATTTCTTGTAGTCTTTATTATTATTTAGTATAATTAAGTTTTAAAACTAATATAATAGATTTGATTGTAACTTCACATGACAATTTAAATATGCAAAAGCATTCAATTGGTTGTCACAACAACATGCAAAACATGGTCTAAAGTTTTTGTGGAACTTTTTTTAGAGTGGACATGAAAAAGGAGAGCATGATGGAGGAGGAGCTTGTGTGAAGAGTTCACTTCACCAATATGAACTTGGAAGTAACAACATACAAAATTCAAGTGAGATAGTAGAATGGTACAAAACTCATTTTGGGGAACATGACACGACATACAACAAACACTATTTTTGGGAAGTTAAAGACATTGATCAATCCAATCCTTATAATTGCCAACCAATTAATCACATTAGAAGTTTTCATGAAGTGATGACTACAGGACATAGCAAATCTCTTGTGATTCAGGTTAGAGAAAAATCATGTTTTTGTGTTGATTGCATTGAAAACAATGCAAATATTCAACAATGTCAGAACAATAGAGATGGATTTGTTTCACAATGGGAGATGAAACAATTTGTCACAATTCCTCCTTTTTAAGAAAGTGATATTGTAGGTATGCATGATCCTATATATTTATCTGATTATGAAAGTGTTTCCTATTTATTTGTGCTAGGTACACTTGCATTTTATTTAAATATCCTTACACCTTTTCATGTACTTTGTTTAAATTTTAATTAAATTTGAATTCTTTTTACATTCCACCATACACTTTATAATTTAATTGTTTGTAATTTGTCATGTACAGGTGATCTTTTTGTTGTTCTTGCATATCTTGACAATGTAGAAGGTGTTGACTATTACCTAGTACGATGCACAAAACCAAAATGTAATTGTCAGAATTAGTGGAAGATATTAACGGGCAACAATATCCCACTAGATCAGTCATTGTTGAAGGTACTTATTATCAACAAATGAAGATAGATAACAATTATGTCACATTTACTAAATTCATGCCCAGGCAAAAAGTTTTGCATTATATTCATTTAATTATAGCAACAAGATTACATTTTGAAACTTTAAAAAAGAGAGGTTGTGGCCCCCAAAAGTGGAGGTTTCCTATTGAAGATCATGAAAGGATATTAGAGATAGTAAAAGATAGAGAGGATCCAGAATTTATGTACCATGAGTTCACTTAATTTATTAGAACAAGTGAACTTGTGTATTTTTTTGACCATGATACATGTATATATATGAATATATATGTATACATACATGTGTATATATGTGTGAGATTTTTCCAAGATCAAGGGCTCAGTGATATATGTACAAAATATTGACAAAATAGAGACACAATAAGAGACACAATATAGGACAAGAATAAACTATATTCTCATCAATAGAAAATTGATCAATAGTTCATGATTACATTGAATATGAGCCTGCTTATATAGGCAAGGCTATATGGATATGTGAGCACACAAACATGACATGTGGCTCAATAAGAAACAAGGGTAGGTAGGAAATAGGTGTGGGTAGGTAGGAGAAATAATATAATAGTCCACATGAGGTGGATCACCCACTGAATGTGGAGTGTAACAACAAGATCAACACCATAAAAGGTGGAAATTCTCCAACACACACTATCCCAATGTGGCACAAACACCCAAGTGTCTCATACCCAAACTACTATGAAATGCATTTCTTAAGTAAACTTAAGTAAGTATAATAATATCCAAGATGAATAATTATTTACAACAACAATATGCATATATATGTATGTACTTTTTTTTGGATCATGATACATATAGATGTATGTACATTTGAGCTATTTTTGGGATCGCTATACATATGTACACATGCACACATATACATATATATACATTCAAGTTATTTTAAATTGCAATATATATATATGTACACATGTACATTTGAGTTTATTTGTTGCAACTACTTGAAATCAAAATTTACACAATTTGAGTTAATTTGTTGCACACTATCTTATAATGATTTGAATCACTTAATTGAATTAAATTAATTAATTGATTTGAAGTGATTCGATTAATTAATTTGATTTAATTTGATTAAATAACTGGATGTATTTGAATCACTTAATTGAATTGATAAATAATTAATTCATTGGACTGATTTTAGTCACTTAATAAATTGATTAATTTGTTGGATTGATTAATTGATTCGATTTATTAATTCATTGCATTAATTCGTTGGGTTGATTAATTGATTTGAATTAGTTTGATTAATTCATCAAATTGATTTAAATTGATTTGAATTAATTTGATTAACTCATTGAATTGATTTGAATTAGTTTGACTAATTCATTGAATTGGTTTGAATTGATTTGATTAATTGATTTTACTTAATTTGATTAATTCAATGAATTTATTTGATTAATTGATTTTAATTAATTTGATTAATTTAATGAATTCATTTGATTAATTGATTTGAATCACTTTTTTATTTGAATTGATTTGATTAATTTAATAATTAAATCAACAATTTTAAACTTACTAAATCAAATCAACAATTAACAATTCAACTAACTAATTCATTTTATTAATTTAATAATTAAATAAACAATTCAACTAACTAATTGATTTGATAATTCGTTGAGTTAGCTTGAATTGATTTGAATTAATTTGATTAATCAAGTGAATTCATTTGATTAATTGATTTGAATTATTTGAATTAATTTGATTAATTCATTGAATTGAATTGACTTGATAATTTGATTAATTTGTTTGAATCACTTTTTTATTTGATTCGTTTAATAATTAAATCAACAATTAAACTAACTAAATCAAATCAACAATTAACAATTCAACTAACTAATTGATTTAATAATTCATGGAATTGGTTTGAATTGATTTGAATTAATTTGATTAATTCATTGAATTGATAATTTGATTAATTGATATGAATCACTTTTTTATTTGAATTGATTTGATTAATTTAATAATTAAATCAACAAATCAACTAACTAATTGTTTTAATAATTCAATTTATTAAATCAACAATTCAATTAACTAAATATCAAGATTTATTATCTAAAATAACATGATCAATTCTATGTAACTTGAACTAATTATAAAAATATAACATAGACACATAGACATGTGTAATAAACAAACAATCAATCTCATCAAACAAGTGTGTCTAATACGTAAATAACGTCATCAGACATGTTGATGTAGCCAGTTAAAACATAACCAATATAACCGAGAATAATTAGAAATAAACACAAGTATAGATCAAATGTTCTTCATTATTCTTCTGCAACTCCAATCATTCTACCATTACAATGAAAAATTCCCTATTTTAAACAAACACCAAAAATTTCCTTTTTGGGCATATTTTTACAAAATCCAAAAATTGCCATTTAAGAAAATTTTTAAATCTATCCCAAAAATCATGAAATCTTCTAGAAATCTAAAAAGAATTCCTATTACACAATAAAACAACTTTCTAATCTCAAAAAGATTATGAGCTGAAAATTAACTAAAAAACCGACTTTCTAAAAAATGAAAAAAAAGAGTAAAAGCCAATTTTGAGGCCTTAGATGAAGGAATCCAGCCCTGAAAATTTGCAGTTTTGGGGACCCTACTGAACTTGGTTTGTTGGAAATCCAATCAAATCCTCAAGGTCTATGTCCACATAAAACTTTAGCCCAATCCGACAACCGAGTCAAAAGTTATGACCCCGCGAAGTCCCTGCATCATTCTCCTCTCGTTGAAAAGAACGCAGCTCTTGCAAGTGGGTGTCCTCAAATTGCTACCACTAACCTCAATCCAACTGCTGCAATTCCAACTCTATAATTCATATGCTCTCTGCTAGTGCTAATCCATCCCATTGTACCAAGTATCTATGGTATTCTCCTTGCTGAGTGTGAACAGTCTTCTTGTCAAGAATCTATGCAATCTTCTCCCATTTCTTACTAGGGAGTGTTCGCTACCAATCTACTTTGTCCTTACCACCATCATCATGAATGTCACCATGAAATGTGTATAGATCAGAAATATTAAATACAGGAGAGATATCAAGATCGGGTGGTAGATCGACCTGATAAACATTGTCATTGATCTTCTTGAGAACCCTGCAGGGACCAACTTTCTTATATTTTAACTTGTGGTATGTGCCTATAGGAAACCTCTCTTTTTATAGATAAACCATCACTAAATCACCTTCCTTAAAGACATGATGTCTTCGACCAACATCGACTATAGATTTGTACTTCGCATTACTTTCCTACAACTTTTGTCTCACCCCTTCCTGCAATTGGTGAAGGGGTTCTGCAAGTTCTACTGCATCATCACTGATTCTTTCACCAAGGGGCAACTGCACCAAATCTAGAACACCCTTAGGATTCCTACCATAAACAATTTGAAATGGGAATTTACCTGTAGATCTATTCACTAAGCTGTTGTAAGCAAACTCTACTTAGGGCAATGCCAAATCCCACTGCTTGGGCTTCTCTCCAATAATTCACCTTAACAGGTTTCCCAAACTATGATTGACTACCTCTATTTTCCCATCGGTTTGGGGGTGATAGGAACTGCTAAACTGCAACTTAGTCCCCATATTCTTCCATAAATTTCACCAAAATTGACTTAAGAACTTTGTATCTCTATCAGAGACAATAGTTTTGGGCACACCATGCAACCTAACAACTTCTGAAAAAAATAATTTGGCCACTCGTGTTGCATCACTAGTTTTCTTACACGAAATAAACTGAACCATTTTACTGAATCTATCAACAACCACAAAAATAGAATCATTACCTCGTTGTGTATTTGGAAATCCCAAAACAAAGTCCATGCTCAAATCTATCCATGGTTCTAGAGGTACGGGAAGTGGCATGTACAACCCTGTATTCTGTGAGTGTCCTTTAGCAACCTAATAGATCCTACACCATGCCACAAATCTGGTTAAATCTTGTTTCATCTTTGGCCAGTAGTATTTATCTTCGAGTAAGGCTATTGTCTTATCCTTGCCAAAATGCCCAGCCAAACCACTGCTATGAAATTTCCTAATGATATTCTCCCTCATGGAACCAACTAGAATGCATAATTGTTTCCCTTTGAAGAGATAGCCATCTTGCATAAATTATTAACCTTGGATATTAGACATATGTCCAGCTATTGGGTTCTTCAACTGTTCCACAATCTCCTAGAAGTCATTGTCAGACTCATACAAATCTTTGATTGTATGAAAACCAATGACCTCATTCTCCATTGTTGTTAGAAGTAAAACACATCTTCTCAATGCATCTGCAACTTGGTTTTGTTTTCCTAATTTGTGCTTCAAAACAAATCTATAGCCTTGTAAGAATGAAACCCATTTTGCATGTCTACTACTCAACTTCTTTTGTGTGTTCAGATATTTTAATGCGATGTGATCTGTGAACAAGACAAACTCCTTTGGAACTAAATAATGCCTCCAATGTCACAAGGCTTGCACAAGTGCATAAAACTCTAGATCATATGTGGAATAGTTCTTCCTTGCCTCATTCAATTTTTCACTAAAAAAGGTGATTGGTTTACCTGCTTGGCTATGAATAGCTCCAATACCTACATGTGAGGCATCACAATCAACTTCAAACACTTTTTTGAAGTCTGGTAATGCTAATATGGGAGCTTCTGTTACCTTCTTCTTGAGAAACTTGAAACTTTCTTTAGACTCATTGGTCCACATGAATTCCTTTCCTTTGGTACAATCTGTGATGGGTGCAACAATACTACTAAAATTATGAATAAACTTTAGATAAAATGTTGGCTAGACCATGAAAACTTCTTACCTTTGTTATGCTCCTAGGGCTAGGCCATTCCAAAATTGCTCTAACCTTCTCTGAATCCATCTTGATACCTTCTGCAGAAAAAATAAATCCTAGAAATACCAAACTCTCTTGCATAAAACTACACTTCTTCAGGTTTGCATAAAGTTGCTCTTTCCTCAAAACATCCAATATGATCCGCAAATGCTGCAAGTTCTCCTCTTTGCTCTTACTAAAAATTAAAATGTCACCAAAATAAACTACAACCAACTTACCAATGTAAGGTCGAAGTACTGTATTCATCAATTGCATGAAGGAACTGGGTGCATTAGACAACCCAAATGGCATCACCATCCACTCATATAATCCATCTCTAGTCTTGAAACCTGTCTTCCATTCATCCCCTTCTTGGATCCGAATTTGGTGATACCCACTTCTCAAATCAATTTTACTGAAATAATGAGCCCTTGCAAGAACATCCATCATGTCATCCAAGCAAGGTATAGGGAACCTATATTTGATGGTAATTCTATTGATTACGCTGCTATCTGTACATATCCTCCATGTACCATCTTTCTTTGGTGCTGATAATGCTAGTACAACACATGGGCTCATGCTTTCTCGCACAACACCTTTTTTCATAAGCTCCATCACCTACTTGTTGAGTTCTACATGTTGTGTAGGGATCATCCTATATGCTGTCTAATTAGGTAAAGATGCTCCCAGAATTAGATCAAGATGATGTTGAATATCTCGCTTCGGTGGAAGACCATCAGGTAGCTCATCAGGTATAACATCACTATATTCTTTGAGTATCTTTACTACTTCAGCAGGTATTGTTATCACTCCTCCTTCCTCCTTTTGTACCATTAATGCCTAATAGAATCATGTCACCTTCATCTCCTTAACAAAATCTCTTTCAGACAACATATTCTTAGCTTCCCCTACATCCTTAAGGGGTAATAAGATGACTTTCATTCCTTCCTTCCAAAATGTATAAGTATTCCTTTCCCCATCATGCATGACCTTTCTGTCATATTGCCAAGGTCTCCCCAGCAATACATGACATGCATCCATTGGGATGACATCACACCAGACCTCATCTTTGTAATTTTTTCCTATAGAAAAATTGATCAAGCACCTCTTATCAATAGTAACTTCATTCCCCTTCTTAAACCATGCAATATGGTAAGGGTGAGGATGTTTCTCACACTATAAATTCAACTTATCTACCATCTCTCTAGAAACCATGTTCTCGCAAATACCGTTGTCAATAATAACTTGACATACCTTTCCTCCTGAGGTGCATCTGGTTTGAAAAATATTGGTTCGAAGCCATGAGTCATCAGAGCTCTAAATCTATGTTTTCTCCTTCTTTGGGATTACCAAGGTTCTCCT
This sequence comes from Cryptomeria japonica, assembly GCF_030272615.1. NCBI lineage: Eukaryota > Viridiplantae > Streptophyta > Pinopsida > Cupressales > Cupressaceae > Cryptomeria > Cryptomeria japonica. The sequence continues at coordinate 627,863,854 of NC_081413.1, forward strand.
TATCATGAGGTTTTCTCCTACATCTGGGAGAACTTCTAAATCTACTCCATCATTTTTAGATTTAGCTAAAATCACCCTGGACGGTTCTCCTTGATTTCTATCTTGCATGTTACAATTTGAGCACTCAAATGCTCTGTGGCCATCTTCCCCACACCTAAAACAAGTGAATGGTCTCCTTTGGCTTTCCCATCCTCTACCACCGCCATAACCTCTTCCTCTTTGAAACCCTCATCCTTGTTGTAGATTAGGGGAATCTGGGCAAGTATCATCTTGCTTCTCTACTCCTTGGGATGAATCTCCCCTACCATAACTTCTTCCTCCTCTATTTCGTTGAAAATACTATTTGTTTTGCTTTTCTTTTGCCTTTAGAGCTAGCTAATAGGCCTCTTCCATACTATCAATCCGGTGCATGCTTAATTCATCCTGAATTGAAAGCTTTAATCCATTTACATACCTAGCAGCCATTTGTTCATCAGATTCTTGATGTTCAACCCGAACGGACAACTGGTAAAATTCATCTGTGTAATCTTGTACAATAGATAAGTTTTGCTTTAGATTTTGAAATTTGCAAAACAGAGTTTGTGCATAGTCTAAAGGCAAAAACTTTTCTCTTAATTTATTCTCCATCTTGCTCCAGTTTTTGATTTTCTCTTTTCTTTTCCTCATTTCCTCCTTTTGTAGATGATCCCACTAGATCATTGCATGACCCTTTAACTTAGTGCATGCAAACTTAACTTTTTTTTCCTCTGTCATAGATTTCCACTCAAAAAATTTCTCCATCTCATTCAACCAATCAATCAGCTCCTCTAGATTAAGACTACCTGCATATTCTGAAACTTCAACTTTAATTCCTTCATTCTTCCCTTCTAATGTCTTCAGCATCCTCTCTTCAAAATTTCCATGATTTACTGGTTCTTCTTCAAACTCTTCAGACTGATCTGTATCTCCTTCATCCAAACCTTCATCAGAATTATCTTCCCTTTGCCTCATTCTCTGATTTTCCCTTATATTCATGAGCTCTACAACCTATCTTTGGAGGTTTTGTATGTCTTTATGCATCTGAGAAAGACCTCTTCCTCTTCCTCTCCCAACCATCTTCTTGCTCTGATACCAGATGATGTAGCTAGTTAAAACATAACCAATATAACCGAGAATAATTAGAAATAAGCACAAGTATAGATCAAATGTTCTTCATTATTCTTCTGCAACTCCAACCATTTTGCCATTACAATAAAAAATTCTCTATTTTAAACAATCACCAAAAATTTCCTTTTTGGGCAGATTTTTACAAAATCCAAAAATTGCCATTTAAGGAAATTTTCAAATCTAATCCAAAAATCATGAAATATTCTAGAAATATAAAAAGAATTCATACGAGATAATAAAACAACTTTCTAATCTCAAAAATATTATGAGCTCAAAATTAACTAAAAAACCAACTTTCTAAAAAACCAAAAAAAATAGTAAAAGCCAATTTTGAGGCCTTAGATGAAGGAATCTGGCCCTATTAAACTTGGTTGGGTTAGCAATCCAATCAATTCCTCAAGATCTATGTCCATGTAAAATTTCAGCCCAATCGGACAACCGAGTCAAAAGTTATGACCACGCGAAGTCTCTGCATCACATGTACAAGTGTCTAATATGTACAAGTATAAGATACATAAATATACATGTACAAATGTCCGATATGTATGTAATCTCATTAAAAAAGTGTCAGATACATATATGTAAACAAAAAAGTACATACACACATACATATAATCTCATCAAGCAATGTCAATGTATAAACTAAGTTGGTTGACCCTACTTTGAACCATGTCCTGAATGTTGTCCCACACAAGAAAGTACATGTAAGAAAACATATATATAAGCACATGAAAATATTATCTAACTATAAGTATTCAAATTTTAACTGGTTTGATCCATCATCAACACCTCCAGAGTGTGCATGGGCCATAGGTATCTAAGATGAAGAACCCAAACATGCTTGACGAACCTAGATCATATATAATTCAAACTTAAAATTGTGTTAACTAACAATTTTGAAGTTTAAATCCACTATTTAAAATTAATTAAATAATATGACCTTATAGAAAAAAAACAATGTATACCTAATTGTGACCATGTGCAGAAGTAGAAGGATGTTGGAAATCTCCTAACATCTCCAATGTAATAGGACACTGCATATACTTCAAAATTAATTTTTTTTTAACCATTTTGAAATTGAAATCCACTATTTAAAATCAAATAAATAATATGATCCTACAGAAAAAAATAATGTGTACCTCACGAGACTCGAAGGCTCTCCCAATCTTGCTGACCTCAGATGAATGGAAGGACACATGGTCAATATTTATATCCAATGATGCATCCTCTAAACCGTTAATAATATGACTATTATAGTGACCATGAGGTCGAGTAGGAGGTGTTAAAGTAATAGGCAGCAACGGTGTAGGATGTGGTGGCTTAGGTGTCAGATCAGATGGTGTAGGCTGAAGAGGAGGTGTGGGATCAATTGATGTATGTGGTGGAAGGGTTGTAGGATACACCAGAATTCCCTCCTCTCTCTCCATATCACATTGAGACACTCTACCTCTGTGTACATGCTATCTCACATGTGCTAGTACATCCTTGAGTGGGATCCCAAGGATCATTGAAAGAAGTGTATATGAATCCAATAATTCACTAGACAACAATGAACTCATCCATTGCAATGGATAAACCTCTATCAACCATCTAGTGTCAAGTGGAGATGGTATGTCTACATGGGTTTAAGGATTAGTACCACTCCTAGATGTTGCATATGTAGCCTACAGAATGGTACCCTACGATCGCAACAAATATCTCCCAACATGATCAAATGTGGTCTGGTTGACTTGAGTGTCAATATGTGCAATGCTAGAGTAGATATGTCGCATGACATCATTAGTTGTTGCATCTGCTTCCTCTGATAACTCCAAACATTTTGGTAGAACCAAAAAGTTTGGACCAACTAATGCTTGTTTATTAATGAGCACTGGTGCATCAGGTTGTCTAAATTTATCACTAAGCCTCCCTCTCCCTTGTCCAGCATCTGCTGGTATAGATGCATAATCAATGTCTAATCTCATATGAAACTCTGCAAACAATTATTTGTAGAAATAAAGTGGGAATTCATCCTTCTATGGTCCACATATGATGAGATGCCAACCATATAGGATATATGAATGGTGCCACAAGTGGATCAGTGCACCTCATGACTAAATATCCTCTAACCTTATGTGGTCTTAGACCCTAATAATGGGGGAACATAGTATGGACCCATGTAGAAGATACATCTGTGCTTATAGTTTCCCATTTCATCGTGCTAGTGACACTACGTTAAAGGGAGATATAGAAAGAATCTACGAGCATATCATCATAAGGATTATATGTCTGAATAGTGTCAATCTTGTCTATAAAATCATCTCTAATAGTCTTTGCCCTTTCCTTATTAGGGTAGGTAGTAGTTGAATCTAATGTGGATGCAAGATGGTCTAGAGCACGCTATAAGGCCTGAGTTGTTTTGGCAAAAAGTTGAGCCCTGACATCACTATCACTAGAAGGCATTTGACAAGACTATCTAGATGTCTAGTTAGTGCCCTAGCGATGAACACTACCATCTGATGCGTGATCAACCATCTAGTATGTACATAATTACAAAAGCAAAGAATTTTAAAAATAATTATTCAAAACTATTTTAAAAAATTCAAACTAATTGTAAAAACTATTTTAAACTAATTCAAACATATTTCAGAATGTATGTGTGTATGTATGTATGTGTATATGTTTATGTATGTGTGTTTATGTGTGTATGTTGGTGTATGTGTGTGTGTGTATGTATGTATGTATGTATGTGTATATGTATGTGTATATGTGTGTATGTTTTTATGTGTATATGTATATGTATATGTATATGTATATGTATATGTATGTGTGTTTGTGTGAGTGTATGTATGTATGTGTGTTAATGAGAAAATGATTTTTTTTTAATTATTTAACAAGTATATGTGCATACTTTTGTAATAGTTTTCTAATGAATTTTTTAATTTTGCTAGGTTTAATTTTTTTAAAAATATTTTTCTAATATTTTCATTCTAAACATTTTGAAAAAATTGATAAACTATTCAATAAAAATAATTATAGCAATAAATATATAATTTTTTTAAAATTACAAATACAAAACTAAAACAAAAAAGGGAAAAAAATAAACCTACCTAGAAAAATGGGGGCTAGGAACAAGCTCCTTGTGAGTCCGGGCAAACTCCTAAAGCACTTTAGGGTGTAGATGGGGTCGGTGGGGAAAAAGTTGGTTTATATAACCGATAGTCTGATCAAACTAGCTATTGGCACTATAGCTAGCCAAAAGTGTGACATAGGTTCAACGATTTACCCAGATATGTTCATGTTGAATTTATGTGTTTATGTAAATTATTAATGGTGCATTGATGAATATTGGTAGTAATTTTGCACATTAATGGAATGTTAGTAATAACATAGGAGTGATAGTTACCTTAGAGAAAAGGATTTATCTCCTTTTGTTAGTAGATTTTAGTTTATTTTTCTATGGTATTTTGGTGAGCATTACAATATGCTGCAAACCCATGGCTTCAATCGCCGCTCAATCCTCAACAATTAGGTTTAGCTATAGTTGATGTGTCATAGGGAATCTCTCTTGTGACTCCAACTCATGCAAGATACTCTTACAATCATACCAAAATCAATGGCATAAATTCTAGTAGCAATCATGTCTATCACATAGTGTTGCTTATCCTATCCTATACTAGTGGTTCTTATGTTTATCACATGCTATTGCTAATCAGGCTCTATTCCTAGTGCCTATGTCTATCACATGGTTCTACATCCTATCAATGTATATGTTTATCACATTACAGTTGATCATATTTCTGTTAGAGCACCCATTGGATTTTATCCATTCAATGGCTTATCCTAGATTTGCTTAGCATTTTATCTACCTAGGGGCACCTATTTGAGTTCATTATCTCAACAGTTTATCCAATTAGCTATACATGTTAATCGCATGGTTGCTTATTCTTACCCTAATCATATCTTTATCCTATCTGGGGAAACTATCAAAGTGTATCGTCTTGACAATTTATCCAATTGACAACATATATCTATTATAAAATTGTTGATTTTAACCTTCCTAGACACATATGCACTAATTTGAAACCTATACACATTTTTACTGCATAAATGCAGTTTTATTTAGCATAGATGTGCTTGCAAGATTAAATGCAACACTGTTTAGAATATACCCGCCATCACTATACATATGCAATTTTATCTTTTATCAGTCTCTTTTAACCTTTTTCTCTTTTGAAGAGATTGTCTACACTTTTTCAATACTTTTCATCCAACCTCTCAAGGGGTCATATCACTCCCATCCTGGGGCAACATTATATCAGATTATCTTATCTTCTTTGAGCCAACACAATAGGCTGCATTGTCTCAAAGAGGGGCAAAATGTAGACACATTAAATTTTCATATCCTATTTAACTAAGTATTTTACTTAATTATTTTATCCTAAGCCTTGTATTAATTAAATAGATTTTTATCCTCTTCTACCCTTTCCCTATTTAAATAAATATTTTAATTTATTTAAATTATCCTTTCCCTAAAATAAATAAATATTTTATTTATTTTATTTTTCCCACTTCCTCTATTAATTAAATCAATTATTTATTTATTTAATTAATTCATTAGCTTTTTCCTCCATGACACTTGTCATTTAACTCTTGATTTTATCCTAACCACCTTTCTAATATTTTATCATTTTCCCTACCTACCCTTTAATCCTATCCGACCATTTATCCTTTCACCTCTTAATCTTATCCTTCATTTTCTAAGTTGTTCTGTATATAAGAGGATTCCTCCATCCTTTCACAACACTAACAAGAAAATTAATCTTCATATGATCAATCAAGCAATCAAATGTCTACACAACCACAATCCATTCTTTGTTGAGCTCTTGTGTACAATACAAAATCTAAGAGCAACCATATCAAATAAGATCAATGGAGATAGGAAACAATGGAGATCAAATCCTACTAAGAATGTGAATGGTATAATCTTTCATGTTTTGATTTTTTACATGTTTTAGTTTCTTCATTGGTGTATGGTGGAGTCTTAATTGTAGAACTAGGGTTTTATGTGGTTGGATCTTTGTTGGTTTTACAATATTTTTATCATTCCATTTTCACCTTATTCACTTCTCATTCCTAATATTTCACCAAATTTTATTTCCATTTATCAAAATTTCAATCATGGTGATGGAATGCTTTTTGAATTATCTCCTACTAATGTGACTATACAAGAGATGCAAGATCTTGAAAAGGTCATTTCTCTAGGAAAATTTGATCATGCAACCTATTTTTATAGGCTTAATGGATTGGAGTCTTCATCAATATCATCCTTTATTGCTCAAAAAGATTTTGTGACAAAGCTTTGGCATTAAAATCTAGACACTTGAATTACAAATATCTTCAATAGATGAGCACACATAGATTGGTGATTGGTTTACTGTAGACCTCTTATTTAGAGGGATTTTGTCTCATTTGTGTCCTTAAAAAACATCATAGAGATCCCTTTCATAAGGGTATGGCCATATGTTCTTTTTTTTTCATTGAGTTGGTGCATAGTGACATTGTGTGATTTCGCACTCTTTCATTTTCATAGGTCAAGTATGTGCTCACCTTTATAGATGACATTTATAGGAACACATCGGTGTTTTTTTTTAAGTACAAGGATGATGTTCTTCAATGCTTTATTACCTTTCTTGCATTTGTGGAGAAGTAATTAGGTTAGTCCCTTCAAAAGATTCACATAGATAATGGGGAGGAGCACCTCAATCAATCATTTCAAGATATTATTTTTGTGCTCAAGGTATTATTCATTAGAATAATGTTTCATACTACGTAAAAGTGAAGAAAAAAAATATAACCTTACATGAGGTTCCCAATTATATGATTCAATTTAGGCCTGTGGATTGGGTATTTTGGCTAGAGGTTATCAATTGTGCCAACTATATTCAAAACCATATGCATCACAAGGCAGTGCATAATATGACTCCTAAGGATGACTGGTCTCATTTCAAGCCCAAGTTCCCCTTTTTAGAGAATTTGGCAGTGATGCATCCAGACATTAGTTCTAGATGGTGGACTCAAGCCAATGAAGAACAAGACTCAATAGTTCATCTTTGTTGGCTATAGTGAGGATGTGAAGGTTATTGATTGGTCAATCTTCTCACTCAAGAGGTAAAAATTTTTTGTGATGTTTATTTTGATGAGTCTTTCACTCTTAAGGATTCTCCATCACAAGCCACTCCCTCTCTTATTTCCAATTCTTCTCGAAGGAGTTTTTTCATCCACAAGATGATAATGATGATTCTACAGATGATCATGTTCCTAATAAAAGTATTGATCTAGTCATTGAAATTACTCCATCTTATCCTTCTCCTCCACCTTCACCTAATTGACCATTATGCACTCATACACTTACTGAAAATTTTTGGTTTTCTTATACGTAATCCCACAAGTACACGATTCAATCATTCCCACACTTTGGGTATTAGTATTTTGATTCATGCAATCTCTATTTATCCTCATAAGTTTTCTAATAGAACTATAGGTTTTCTAGAATTTCATAATTCTATGATAGAGGATTATTCTTCTTTGATGATGAATCATACTTGGGATTTAGTTCCTCTTCTTAAAGGAAGAAAGTTGTTTCAATGAAAGTAGGAGTATGTTGTGAAGTTTTTAGATGATGGTTCTATTGATAAGTATAAAGCTCATCTTGTGGCTAAGGGCTTTTCTTAGGTTAAGGTTATTGACTATTTCAAGAATATTTTCCTTGTAGCTAAGATGGATCTCATTCATCTTTCACTTTATATTACTACATCCCAATGTTGGTAGTATATTAGATGGATGGGAAGAGTTACTTTTTGCATATTGATCTTTAGGAGGAGATCCAAATGGTGTGGCTACTAAAATTTGTGCAAGACCCTTCACTTGTTTAAGCTCCAACATTCATTTTATGGTCTCAAACAAGATCTTGGAGCTTGGTATGAGAAGATGAACAATTTTTTGCTTACTTTTGGATTCACTAGTTGTAATTTTGATCCTACAATTTACATGTAGAGGCATGGGGGGGATCTTATTATTCTTATTCTTTATGTGGATGACTTGATTGTCACAAGGAGTTATCATATCATTATTGAGTATACTCAATGAGCTTTGATATAGAATTTTGATATGACAAATCTTGGTTTGTTGCATTACTTCCTTAGTCTTCAAATTGATCAATCTTCCTTTTGCATTTTTCGCTTTGAAAAGAAGTATGCTATTCATTTACTTCATAGATTTGGGATGGTTGACTGCAATCCATTCTCTACTCATTTTCAGTCAAGTGTTGTGTTGTCTACTAGTTGTACTACTCCATTAATTGATGGTACCTCGTATCAAGGGTTGGTTGGCAGCCTTTTGTACTTGACACATACTCATCTTGATATTTCCTTTGTAGTTGGTCTTTTCTTCTTGTTCTCTCAAGATCCTAATGAGTCATTGGAAGGAATCCAAGCACATCTTACAGTAAATTTAGGGCACTACATTGATTGGCATTCACTACACATCAAGGGATACTAAGATTGTGGGCTTCACTGACTCAAATTAGGTTGGTTATTTTGATGATAAGAATTGTACTTTTATTTTGGTCTTTTATCTTGGATTGGGTCAAGTTCCTTGGTCTTGCAAGAAGTAAACTACTATTGCATTATTATCAACTGAGGCTAAAGTATATAAAGGAGTAGTCTTGGCTACTCAAAAGGTTGTTTGGTTTTGACAATTAATGCCTAAGTTTGGCTTTTCTACTAATTATCCCACTACTTTTGGGTGTAATAATTAGAGTGGCATACACTTTTTTCACAACCTAGTGGATAAGCAACATGCTAAGCATATTGAGATCCACATGCACTTCATTTGGCAACTCATTTAGCATGGTGTTTCTGCTTTGAAATATTTGCCTATGAAGAAACAAATTGTAGACATATTCACTAAACCTTTAGCATCTCCTCACTATATTAAGCTACAATCGATTCTACAAGTGAAGGAGGTTGTCCTTGGGGGGCCTTGGGGATTCCTCCCCCCTCTCACATTTTTCTATTTTAGAGAGGATTTTTCTCCCATGGTGTTTTTCTCCTTTTCTTTGGTTGTGAGAGATTGCATTTCATTTCATTTTAGTTGTACATGGGTACCACCTATGGCATTGTTGCTAGGACCCACAGTGCATCTCATATTGTATATTGTATTTTCATTTACTAATGGTATCTCTTGCATATCTCTCTGTAAGTTGGACTTAAGGGGGGTTGGCATACGTGTTTGTTCCCTATACACTTAAGTTTTTCAATTAGATAAAAAAATTTATTGTTTAGTTTCATAAAGTAGGTGCATTAAAACTTTTGTTTGTCACTCACCACATATGCTAGAAACATTAATACTAAAGTCAGTTATTTCACCACATCTGCTAGAAACATTAATACTAAAGTCAGTTATTGCTTCTACTGAGAGAACTGATACCAAATTCAGTCACAGTGTTCATCCCAAGTTCATATGTGCTTTATATGGAGGGTTTTTTTGTATATTTGTACATCTCATTCACATCAATCTCGTTGTTCCTTGACTAGTGAAACTAATTATTCTTTGGAAGATAACATTAATCTAAAAACACATCAAAAAAATATAATACTATAATAAAAATAAATCAATAACTATATATGATTAATTTTTATACTAAAATATAAATGTTCAAAATTATTTTTTATTTTTTTGTATATTTGTACATCTCATTCACATCAATCTACTTGTTCATTGACTAGTAAAACTAATTATTCTTTGGAAGTTAACATTAATATAAAAAATCATCACAAAAATATAATACTATAATAAAAATAAATCAATAACTTATATATGATCAATTTTTATACTAAAATATAAATGTTTCAAAATATAAAATGCAATGAAAATCAACATTAAATAGTTTGCAGTTACATGTATGGAAGCACTCTTTTCAAAAGTATTTACTAATATTAATTTTAATTGATACTTTATGTAGGACAAATTACCATGGTACGCCGTATGATACTTGTCACAACGATTTAGAAGTGGCATATGTATTTTATAGTTCCTGTCATTATAACTCTGCAAATCTCTAAACATCAAGGTAAGCTTTCATTACTTGCTATTATTTATTGAGTCTGTGTTTTCTCTTTCAATTATTTTTTATAATTTTTAATAATTTTTATTTTATTATTTAATGAACAATTCTTATTACAATTGTTTTTAATAATATTTAATTAATAAAAAATTGATTTAATTGTTATTCTTGTGTAAAATTTACGAATCATCAGAGTAAAAATAGGAAACTGAATTTGGACACCAGAAGATAATGTTTCTAAATCTAATATATATTTTTAATATTATTAATAAGTTTTCAATGTTGCTACTCTATATTTTTATATATTAAGACCAAAATATATATATTACTAGCACCAATCACAAATTACTCGATTCCGCAGGAGAAAAATAATTAAATAATCGGATTTTGTCAAGCCCATCTTGCTTGGGTTTTCTTCTTTTGGATGCTCTCGTCGCCCATTTTTCATCATTTCTTGTGCGGGTTTGAATTCGACGGAGAAGCATAATGAAGAGAGCAGTGGAGAAGGTAAGATCAAAGATTCATGATTTGGAATGCTATAAAGAAAAAAATATTCCCTACATTGTCTTTAATTATATTAAAACTTTTTTGACATTTGAAACCTACATTTTATATGCATTTCTTGTTTTGAAATGTTTAGATTTGTTTCAGAAATGATGAACTAGTATATAAGGGCTGAATAAAATGTTTTTTTTTTACATTTCAAGATTCTGTAACTCCTCATTGATATATTTTATATTTTAGTTGCTTTCCCATCCGTGTTAAGTTTTAACCTTTTCTAAATTTCAAAAAAAAATTATTGCTCATTTATCTAGTTTTGTAGCAACGACAAATATATTTCACTTGAAATAATAATTGCCTTCAAAGCTCCCAATTTGCTTCTTTAAAGAAAGATGTTGAAGAAACATCTGACCCTGCAGTGGATCGAGATTCTTGTATAAGGAATTTGACAATAAGTTCTGATGATTCGCATGATAAGAAAAGACAGATGGGTCCACCTGATGACTCTACTAGCAAAAATTCTCAAGAAGGCCCTCCTACAGACCCCAGTAAAAGTATGTAACATATAGTTTTTATTATTAAATAGTGAAATCAATCTCTATAATAGAAAAATAAAAAATTCAAAGCATTTGCAACATCTAGTATGTTTACTACAAACATGCATTCTCTTGGTTTTTTCATTAATATAGCTTGTATTAACTGCTTTTGATTATTGATGAAAAATAAATTTATGGCAATCCGTTTCAAAATTATGTAGGAAATATCTAGAAGTTGTGGACGAGTTCAATGAAATTATTTCTCTCAGTCCAAATTAGATAGCTGGTAAGAATTTCAAATGTTTGAATTGGAAAAATTTTATGAAGTATTGCAATAAAGAAATATACAATGGCTAAAATCACATACCTCTATCTGAAAATGATGTTGAAGTTGTTTAAGCCACCCAGTAGACTCCCTCTATTATTGGAATAGAGTCACTCAATCCCGTGAAACTGTCTCAATAACAGCAATGTAAATTAAATGACAACTCCTACAAGTGACTGTCAAAATAATGGAAAACCCTCAAATGTTGATGCATAAATTTGCTTTAATTAGGTTTAGGGTGACGGTTCAATATGATTTATGTTCAATGTGGTTTGGGACTACCACTAAATTTAGGTTCAATATTAATGGTTGGGTGAAAAATTTATTTAAAGGTTAAGGTTAACCTTGATTTATGTTTGAGATTGGTTTTTAATTTGGTTTAGGGTTAGGGTTCAATTTCACTTAGTTTTAGAATGGAAATTAAATATAGAATAAAAACTAGATTTGGGATTATAAGACTAACTCTAATTTAATAAGGGTTATAGTTGAATTTGGTTAATTGTTCAATTATGTCTAAGGTTATGGTTGAATTTAGTTTAATATTCAATTATGTTTAAGGTTAGGGTAGGGTTTAATATGGTTTAGTGGAATGGTTAGAATTGGGATTCAATTTGATTTAGAGTTAGGGTTTAATTTGGAATATGGTTTAAATATGGATAGAGTTTAATTACAATTAAGATCAAGGTTATGTTTCAAATAGTACTATAAAGAAACCCTAATATCAAATAATTATTTTTAGTGCATTTATGTCATCAACTATATTTTCATCATATTTGAAGCATCATACTTGATTCCCTTGTAGAGGCAATCTAAAAGACTCCAAAAGTAATATTGTAAAAAATCTTTTCTATGCCAATCCATAAGCACCTTATCTTTTGAAAATCAAAACCTTTTCCTTTATCTTGCATCCTACGATAAATAGTTAGACATATAATTAGTATTAAAAATAGGCACCCCTATACTAATAGAGATCTTTCTCTATTTCTTTTGTAAATATAATAAAAGTATGAGATCTAGAAGAATATTTCTTTTAATTGACCTGGTTAGAAAATACAATATTTATTCTATATTATGTTTAAAAATAATACAAATATTATCATTTTAAAATTTGATATTTTTAATTATTTGATACAATATTTTAAATACAAATACAAAAATTCATTAATTTATGTTACTATGGTAAAGAATTATTATTTTTTTATCATTTATCATCTTTATCTAAGTATTGATTATTTTATTTATTATTTTGCATCTAACCTTGTCACTAAAGGGTGATCCTTGAAACTTACATATAACCTTGTCGATACAAGCCAATCTTTAGAACTTACATTCAACATCACTCTTCACTTGCTATGTCATGTCTATCTATTATGATAAATACAAATTTATAATTAATATAGATATCTTACATATTTCTATTTAAAAAATGATAAAAAAATATTACTTTAAAATTACTTTATGTATATTAAAATTTAGTTATTTTATTTTAGAACTATATTATTTACTACTTATATAAAATAATCATAAATATTAATATTTTTAAATTTGTTAACTCCTTGTAAAATGCACCCTGACATTAAATATATTTTAAATATTTAGATCCAAAAATATTAGATAGTCATTAGATAGTCATTAGATAGTCATTAGATTATATTCACTACAAATTCAAACACCTTATTATACCATTTCACCTTGGAAAGTTAAACTTGAACCTCAAATTCAGAGTTCGAAGATATGATTTTATTCTTAACCGTTGGTTCTCCAGCTGCGCGTTTCAATTTCTCACCCTAACCCAATCTTAACCATTGGTTCTCCTGATGCGCGTTTCAATTTCTCTCCCTAATTTACTGCTCTACCTGACTTTTCACAATGTGAATGATGCCGAATGCTCTACCTGAAGTTTGAACATGGATCAGCTATTTAGTCCACAAACAAAACAAAAACCCTATCAGAAGAAATTGTGAAGTTCGAACATGGATTAAGCCGATTTTCCCTTCACAAATCTGCCATAGCTGAGAATTTTTCGTGCATTATAAATTAATCACAAGAAGATGCCTATCATAAATTATGGAAAACTGGATTAATATAGTCACAAGAAGATGCCTATCATAAATTAAATTGTTGTTGAGTAAAAGTAGCTTCTCGATTCAATTGTGTATAAGATGTTTGCATCTTATATACAGTTGAATTCCGAAACTATTTTTGCTCTATACTATGAATTGTGAAAATATCTTAGCATTAATTGAATTGTTATTTTTAAGTCATTTTCAATAAATCTCTTATAAGAGAACCATTGATTTCTCAATGTTCTAACTTCTGACATATTTCTTCATCCGTTGAGGTTTGAGCTTGCAGAAGGGAGGTTATGGCTCGGAAAAGATGTGCGAGAGATTAAGATTGAAGAGAAGGATTCAGAAATCTCTGAAGTTCAGGGTCCACAACCATTTTTTATGCCAAAGCCTCAAATCCATTTCATTCTCACAAACCTACTAGATGGTTTTGGTTTCTTAGTTGGCCTAACAACATTAAATCTTTATAAAGTTGAACTGAATGACAAGATCTTTAAACTCTAGTTGCTATTATGTCCAGGTTTCAAAGATTCAAACCTTCATATTTGCAATGGACTTGAGAGATTAAAGAATTTTACTATTCTATTTAGGTTTAGAAGATAAAGGAATCATATTCATTTTTTAAAATAATTTTTTAATGAATGTATTCTTCACAATTATAACATGTTCTATACTGTGTGTATATATTCATTAATATATTTTCGTTTTCATATTTGAAAGATTAAAGATATATGCATTTAAGAAACATACTATTCTATTTAGTTCAAAAAAATATAGGAATCATATTCATCCTTAAAATGTTTTTTAATGAATGCATACTTGACAACTATAAGATGTTTAATAGTGTGTATACATATATTTATTAATATATATTTGTCCTCGTATTTCACAACTCTCAAACTATAAGGCAATAACATCATTGCGAGGGATCACATGCTTTAAATAATGAAACACACATAAACCTTGTAAGAATGAGTTTACAAGCAAGTGTACCTATTAATTGTTTCTTTCGCTTACAACTATACTTTTTCCCTTTACAAAATAAACAACAATTAATTACTATTTTCATAAAACTTTATATCACAAATATCAAGTTTATCTTAACAACACTATTGACATGAACTTAATGCAATGCATCCCTTTTAAATTATTAAATTATTTTTAATATATAATATATATTATATTATATTATATATTTAAAATATATTAAATTATATATTGAAAAAATATATTATACATTATTTAAAATTTGAGAAATATGTATTTAAAGTACAGAAATAATCAAATTTATAATAAATTGTCAAAAATACTAAGTTGCAATTGGTCCAAATGATATTTTTAATGATTGGTTAAAGGACAATACAAACATTTAAAAGGCCTCTAGTGAGACAAACATGAAATTTAACTTAACCCAAACAAATGGTTTGGTTTGATGAATACCAACTTATAATATACTTCATACCTCTATTAACTTATTCATTTTATCTCTTTTCTATTATAAAATTCTCTATTCTTATTAAAGAAAAAGTTATTATGTGAAAAATTAAGGTATTATTCAAATTTTCTAATATAAATTAATTAATGACCATTTCTTCTTATAGTCAAGATAATCAGACCAACAATAATAATGCACTATGTCATCTTCCTCCATTTATACTTTTTTAAGTGTCTTCAAATATTTTATTATTAAAATATGTCTTTCTTTGTTTTCTAAATGTAATAAAAGTCGAGAATTCCACACTATAAATATGATTTTTAGTTATGAAAGAAATTTTTTCTCTTAATCATTTTTTATTTAGATAACTATTGAGCCACTCAGTTAGTAAATTAAATAAGTTATTTCATAAAGCGACATTTTGCAATTGAAAATGGTTTCAAGAATGTTAAAATTATGCTATTCAAAAGATTTTGATAATATCTCTTTCTACCACTCAATAATATATAATTTAGATGCTCTTCTTATTACTTGTGAAAGTTAATTATATGTCCATACTCTAAAAGTAATATATATATATATATATATATATATATATATATATATATATATATATATATATATATATATATATATATATATATATATATATATATATATATATATATATATATGTCATTTTTTATTTGTTTTGTATTAATTTTCAAAACACTTTTCAATATATTGATATAATTTTGAACTAATTATTCAAAAAATTTATATCTCTCATGGCGAATCTCTCGCTTTCGGTCGGAGATTATTTTAGTGGTGAATATTAGCCAATGGCAAATTTGTCACGCTGGCGACCTAGGAAATGGCAAATATTTTGTACCGACTGGGGGTGGCCATGTTGCCAAAACATTATCAATTTCCGTCCAATTCACGACCTGATTGCAATATGTTTTATGTAATTAAATATTTCTGTGCAAGGATTTCACCAATACAATATATGGTGGACACATAGTAAATTTAATTTTTTTTGCCTACACTCTTGGAGGTTGCCTCAATAGATGACCATAATTTACCTAAAGGCATATGAAGATTTTCTAGCTAGGAGGACCCAATTCGCTCGACATTTCACCAACATGTATCTCCATTCACCCCAATTTTCACCAACTATATTGTATCTACAAATTATTTGGATGACCCATATTCACCTCAAAAATTACATAAGTCATGTTATAGTTAAGCGGGATTCGCCAAATATTTTTATACCATATAAAATTCCCATGGAATTAGCCATATAAGGATTAGTTAAAATACATTCAAAGATCTAATCTATCTCTACATATTCTGGTGGGTTCTAGGCTCTAAATTTAATTCAATAGCAAATTTTTAGACCAAGGAAAATCATTGTTGTTGATTGCATTGGCGACTACTAGTGACCTAAAGGTGAGCAATCGTATTTTTGAAGTGTTATAATATTATTCTAAATTTATCTATATCTATTTTCACTATTGAGTTCATTCTTATTCAGTGGGGACCCGTCAGCACCAAGTGGTCAACTAGGAGATTCAAACCTCAGAATTCTAGATTGCAGGTCGTAGGGCCAATCAAACATATACTATACTTTATAGTCTATTATTGCTTCTTCAACAAATTGATATTTTTTGCAACCATTATTTTGTTGGAGATGTCGAATAGGAAGAAGGGTAGGAAACCTGAATGTGGGGAAGGCCATGAGAGGCCAATAAAACACAGAATGTTGTCTTCGTACTTTGGCTTTAGAAAAGAATATGGTCAAAATCAGGAAGGTACATCATCACAAGTACAAGTACAAAATTCACAACCTACACCACATGTTGAAGATAGTGGCAGACCTGATATCTTAGATCAAGATGATCTTGAAGAAGATTTTTTGGTAGATACCCAAGTTAGTTGGAATGATATAATTTACTTGGGTGATAATGCCATTGATGAGAATGTGTAGAAGGGGAAAGGAAAAGCCAGATCAAAAAAGGATCGGGAGTGGGATATGATAGTGAGGAATTTTCAAATTAATTGGGCATCAAAGTATCCATTCATTAAACAAATGGAGAATCCAATTGAAGTCGAGCCTCTGATACAATGTAGGTATAAGATCTGTACTTGGAAACATAACAAGGAAATTAGGTTGCAGCTAAAATTTGACACCATAGAAAAGCATAAGGGTAAAGTTTATGAAAAATAAATGATAGACGAAGTTGAAAAATCAGTGATAAGATGGAAAGAAAAGGAGGAATGTAAGCATGTGAGGAATGCCGAAGAGTATTATTTTCATGAGAATATACATACGAAACCTACTGAAGTTAAAGGTTCTATTGAAGCTAGTTTTGGAAAAGCTATGCAAATAGAACAACTAGGAAAAATTGTTCAATTAAGTGGTTTTTTTTTATATTTTGAGCAAAGTGCATGCTATGATAGATTTCCCATCAATTAGTCATTTATTAGACTTTTTGAAACTTCCTAACTATCCTAATAGTGATTGGTCAGTAAACAATGGATGAGAATGGGCAAGTTGTCTTGCTTTGGTTGAAAAAGAAGACATAAAGGAAAAAATAAGAGAGTCAAACTTTATTGCATTTTCTTTAGATGAAATTACTATAGTAGACAATACTTCATGGGTATGCATGCATGCTTATACTATATATAATCATGCCCGCCAACCTCAACTACTATCTATTGCTAAAATGAAGGATAGTGTGATAACAGCAAATTTATTTCAACTAGTAAAGAGATGTTTAATTGAATATGAAGGTATGGATGTCATGATGGTCGCCAAAAAAATGGTGTGTGTTGGAGCAGATGGAGCTTTAGTAATGCAAGGTCACAGAAAGGATCTTTGTACAAATATTGAAACTTCTTTTGCACCATACATTACTGCAATTCACTACATGGCTCATAGAATTAATATAGCTTTTGGAATTGTGAGCAAGTATGCTTCAGTAAAAAAAATTAAAATTTTAATCAGAGACCTCTACTCACACTTCTGTCAAAGTCCCAAGTGATTTATGGAAGTTCAACACTTTGTTGATGGAATAACTAATGGGAATAAACTTCTGAAGGATAATGATACCAGATGGATCTCTTTGGATGGTCTAGTACATCAAGTTTTTACATAATCCATCCTTGATTGGACTATTTCACACAACTTGCAACAAATCAGAGCAACCAAAATTTCCTGACCTTCTTGGAAGGTTGAGTAATCTAGAAACACTCTTAACTTTAGCAACTGTTTTGTCCATGCTAGAGGAAATAAACAATATTATGAAGGCTTCCCAAAACAGAGCTCTATATATTTCAGAATATGATGCGTTGCATAAGATGACATGCATGACCCTAAAAAATCTCTATCAAAATCAACCAACACTGTCTAATGAAAAATTTGTTAAGTGGCGGACACTCACAGATTTGAACAATCCTGATAACTTTTTACAAATCGGTGCAAACAAGGAGGTATGTTCCAATGTATGGGGAGTTGAGATACCAATGCACTTCTATGCCACAATTGACTTCGAGGAACTATGAAAGTGCCCCAGGAAGCAACTAACGAGAGTTACAAGGGAAGATTTCGACAAGATTCTTGAGTCTGTAACTACTTCTGTGAAGAAAATTGCCTATGATATTTCTTCATAGATTAGAAGCATATTCCCTTCTAACAACCTACTCAAAGCCACGTCTATTGTGTTTCCTCATATTTGAGTCTCAACAGTGCAGTTGATTTTCGAGCTAAGCTATTGACTTTGCTAAAACAATTTTGCATATCCACAAAAATTGAATGGAATAACTATAAATGGAATATTAGACAAAACTCATCTTAGAGAGAAATAATCTTATTTTAGATACACTATGAGGGAGCAATATGGTAGAATGGATAACCCTTGTGAAGAGGGATCAATAACAAGGCTTTGGAAATATATAGCTGAGAACACAACATTGCATGATTCAATGCTAGAATATTTGAAGCCTCCTGATTTATGTCTTACCATTATATTGGGTTCAATGGAAGATGCAAGAGTTTTCAGTGCTTTGGGTCTGCTAAAATCAAAGCTAAGAAACAAACTAGACAAAAATTTGGAAAATCACTTGAGGCTCTATACATCTAGGTATGATGTTCACATTTTTCCTTATGATAGGGTACTGAAAATCTGGAGGTCTAAATGTGAAAGAAGAGGTTTGGGAAACACTTCAAACCAAAGTTCTAGAGGGACTATTGACTTATGTACTGGACCTACTGGTAGCATTGAGATGCAGTTCAATGAAGGTTTTCAGACTTAGAGTGAAGAAAATACAAACAAGAATCAAGAAAGCTCTGAATTTGACGAGGATGAATGAAAAGTATAAGAGATTTCTATTTATTAATCTTATTATTATACCTCATCATTCATATTATAAAAGCATATTATTATGGTTGATAACTTAATATTTTATGAGTCTGTCAACTTTTTGCAATTAGAATTTAATATTGATTTGTAATTGTATTTTTCAACTTTCTATTTGTAGATTTAAAATAGCATAATAAAATACCATAATGTGTTTATTGATACAAATATTTTTATTTAGAAATGTTGAGAACTTATATTTTCATTAACTCTTTCAAAATATAGTCATATGATATAATTCATTCAATACACCACTTTGTGTGATTCTCCATGCAAAAGTTAATACAAAGTTTCAGAACCCTTTGCAAATGACCTTGAATTCCCTTTTATAGAAGCAAGGAAGAAACAACATCTTCAAGTCAATTTGCAACAGAAAAATGTAGAAATGTTAAAACTTGGGAGAATTTGAGAATACAAATTTACAAGCTGAAGGTTTGCACTATGCATCGTAGATTCATAGGCTAGATTAGCAATAGCAAGTGCTAGTTTTTTCATGTTCATAAAAGATGTGCGAGAGATTAAGATTGAAGAGAAGGATTCAGAAATCTCTGAAGTTCAGGGTCCACAACCATTTTTTATGCCAAAGCCTCAAATCCATTTCATTCTCACAAACCTACTAGATGGTTTTGGTTTCTTAGTTGGCCTAACAACATTAAATCTTTATAAAGTTGAACTGAATGACAAGATCTTTAAACTCTAGTTACTATTATGTCTAGGTTTCAAAGATTCAAACCTTCATATTTGCAATGGACTTGAGAGATTAAAGAATTTTACTATTCTATTTAGGTTTAGAAGATAAAGGAATCATATTCATTTTTTAAAATAATTTTTTAATGAATGTATTCTTCACAATTATAACATGTTCTATACTGTGTGTATATATTCATTAATATATTTTCGTTTTCATATTTGAAAGATTAAAGATATATGCATTTAAGAAACATACTATTCTATTTAGTTCAAAAAAATATAGGAATCATATTCATCCTTAAAATGTTTTTTAATGAATGCATACTTGACAACTATAAGATGTTTAATAGTGTGTATACATATATTTATTAATATATATTTGTCCTCGTATTTCACAACTCTCAAACTATAAGGCAATAACATCATTGCGAGGGATCACATGCTTTAAATAATGAAACACACATAAACCTTGTAAGAATGAGTTTACAAGCAAGTGTACCTATTAATTGTTTCTTTCGCTTACAACTATACTTTTTCCCTTTACAAAATAAACAACAATTAATTACTATTTTCATAAAACTTTATATCACAAATATCAAGTTTATCTTAACAACACTATTGACATGAACTTAATGCAATGCATCCCTTTTAAATTATTAAATTATTTTTAATATATAATATATATTATATTATATTATATATTTAAAATATATTAAAGTATATATTGAAAAAATATATTATACATTATTTAAAATTTGAGAAATATGTATTTAAAGTACAGAAATAATCAAATTTATAATAAATTGTCAAAAATACTAAGTTGCAATTGGTCCAAATGATATTTTTAATGATTGGTTAAAGGACAATACAAACATTTAAAAGGCCTCTAGTGAGACAAACATGAAATTTAACTTAACCCAAACAAATGGTTTGGTTTGATGAATACCAACTTATAATATACTTCATACCTCTATTAACTTATTCATTTTATCTCTTTTCTATTATAAAATTCTCTATTCTTATTAAAAAAAAAGTTATTATGTGAAAAATTAAGGTATTATTCAAATTTTCTAATATAAATTAATTAATGACCATTTCTTCTTATAGTCAAGATAATCAGACCAACAATAATAATGCACTATGTCATCTTCCTCCATTTATACTTTTTTAAGTGTCTTCAAATATTTTATTATTAAAATATGTCTTTCTTTGTTTTCTAAATGTAATAAAAGTCGAGAATTCCACACTATAAATATGATTTTTAGTTATGAAAGAAATTTTTTCTCTTAATCATTTTTTATTTAGATAAGTATTGAGCCACTCAGTTAGTAAATTAAATAAGTTATTTCATAAAGCGACATTTTGCAATTGAAAATGGTTTCAAGAATGTTAAAATTATGCTATTCAAAAGATTTTGATAATATCTCTTTCTACCACTCAATAATATATAACTTAGATGCTCTTCTTATTACTTGTGAAAGTTAATTATATGTCCATACTCTAAAAGTTATATATATATATATATATATATATCATTTTTTATTTGTTTTGTATTAATTTTCAAAACACTTTTCAATATATTGATATAATTTTGAACTAATTATTCAAAAAATTTATATCTCTCATGGCGAATCTCTCGCTTTCGGTCGGAGATTATTTTAGTGGTGAATATTAGCCAATGGTAAATTTGTCACGCTGGCGACCTAGGAAACGGCAAATATTTTGTACCGACTGGGGGTGGCCATGTTGCCAAAACATTATCAATTTCCGTCCAATTCACGACCTGATTGCAATATGTTTTATGTAATTAAATATTTCTGTGCAAGGATTTCACCAATACAATATACGGTGGACACATAGTAAATTTAATTTTTTTTGCCTACACTCTTGGAGGTTGCCTCAATAGATGACCATAATTTACCTAAAGGCATATGAAGATTTTCTAGCTAGGAGGACCCAATTCGCTCGACATTTCACCAACATGTATCTCCATTCACCCCAATTTTCACCAACTATATTGTATCTGCAAATTATTTGGATGACCCATATTCACCTCAAAAATTACATAAGTCATGTTATAGTTAAGCGGGATTCGCCAAATATTTTTATACCATATAAAATTCCCATGGAATTAGCCATATAAGGATTAGTTAAAATACATTCAAAGATCTAATCTATCTCTACATATTCTGGTGGGTTCTAGGCTCTAAATTTAATTCAATAGCAAATTTTTAGACCAAGGAAAATCATTGTTGTTGATTGCATTGGCGACTACTAGTGACCTAAAGGTGAGCAATCGTATTTTTGAAGTGTTATAATATTATTCTAAATTTATCTTTATCTATTTTCACTATTGAGTTCATTCTTATTCAGTGGGGACCCGTCAGCACCAAGTGGTCAACTAGGAGATTCAAACCTCAGAATTCTAGATTGCAGGTCGTAGGGCCAATCAAACATATACTATACTTTATAGTCTATTATTTCTTCTTCAACAAATTGATATTTTTTGCAACCTTTATTTTGTTGGAGATGTCGAATAGGAAGAAGGGTAGGAAACCTGAATGTGGGGAAGGCCATGAGAGGCCAATAAAACACAGAATGTTGTCTTCGTACTTTGGCTTTAGAAAATAATATGGTCAAAATCAGGAAGGTACATCATCACAAGTACAAGTACAAAATTCACAACCTACACCACATGTTGAAGATAGTGGTAGACCTGATATCTCAGATCAAGATGATCTTGAAGAAGATTTTTTGGTAGATACCCAAGTTAGCTGGAATGATATAATTTACTTGGGTGATAATGCCATTGATGAGAATGTGTAGAAGGGGAAAGGAAAAGCCAGATCAAAAAAGGATTGGGAGTGGGATATGATAGTGAGGAATTTTCAAATTAATTGGGCATCAAAGTATCCATTCATTAAACAAATGGAGAATCCAATTGAAGGCGAGCCTCTGATACAATGTAGGTATAAGATCTGTACTTGGAAACATAACAAGGAAATTAGGTTGCAGCTAAAATTTGACACCATAGAAAAGCATAAGGGTAAAGTTTATGAAAAATAAATGATAGACGAAGTTGAAAAATCAGTGATAAGATGGAAAGAAAAGGAGGAATGTAAGCATGTGAGGAATGCCGAAGAGTATTATTTTCATGAGAATATACATACGAAACCTGCTGAAGTTAAAGGTTCTATTGAAGCTAGTTTTGGAAAAGCTATGCAAATAGAACAACTAGGAAAAATTGTTCAATTAAGTGTTTTTTTTTTATATTTTGAGCAAAGTGCATGCTATGATAGATTTCCCATCAATTAGTCATTTATTACACTTTTTGAAACTTCCTAACTATCCTAATAGTGATTGGTCAGTAAACAATGGATGAGAATGGGCAAGTTGTCTTGCTGTGGTTGAAAAAGAAGACATAAAGGAAAAAATAAGAGAGTCAAACTTTATTGCATTTTCTTTAGATGAAATTACTATAGTAGACAATACTTCATGGGTATGCATGCATGCTTATACTATATATAATCATGCCCGCCAACCTCAACTACTATCTATTGCTAAAATGAAGGATAGTGTGATAACAGCAAATTTATTTCAACTAGTAAAGAGATGTTTAATTGAATATGAAGGTATGGATGTCATGATGGTTGCCAAAAAAATGGTGTGTGTTGGAGTAGATGGAGCTTTAGTAATGCAAGGTCACAGAAAGGATCTTTGTACAAATATTGAAACTTCTTTTGCACCATACATTACTGCAATTCACTACATGGCTCATAGAATTAATATAGCTTTTGGAATTGTGAGCAAGTATGCTTCAGTAAAAAAAATTAAAATTTTAATCAGAGACCTCTACTCACACTTTTGTCAAAGTCCCAAGTGATTTTTGGAAGTTCAACACTTTGTTGATGGAATAACTAATGGGAATAAACTTCTGAAGGATAATGATACCAGATTGATCTCTTTGGATGGTCTAGTACATCAAGTTTTTACATAATCCATCCTTGATTGGACTATTTCACATAGCTTGCAACAAATCAGAGCAACCAAAATTTCCTGACCTTATTGGAAGGTTAAGTAATCTAGAACACTCTTAACTTTAGCAACTGTTTTGTCCATGCTAGAGGAAATGAACAATATTATGAAGGCTTCCCAAAACAGAGCTCTATATATTTCAGAATATGATGCGTTGCATAAGATGACATGCATGACCCTAAAAAATCTCTATCAAAATCAACCAACACTATCTGATGAAAAATTTGTTAAGTGGCGGACACTCACAGATTTGAACAATCTTGATAACTTTTTACAAATCGGTGCAAACAAGGAGGTATGTTCCAATGTATGGGGAGTTGAGATACCAATGCACTTCTATGCCACAATTGACTTCGAGGAACTATGAAAGTGCCCCAGGAAGCAACTAATGAGAGTTACAAGGGAAGATTTCGACAAGATTCTTGAGTCTGTAACTACTTCTGTGAAGAAAATTGCCTATGATATTTCTTCATAGATTAGAAGCATATTCCCTTCTAACAACCTACTCAAAGCCACGTCTATTGTGTTTCCTCAATATTTGAGTCTCAACAGTGCAGTTGATTTTCGAGCTAAGCTATTGACTTTGCTAAAACAATTTTGCATATCCACAAAAATTGAATGGAATAACTATAAATGGAATATTAGACAAAACTCATCTTAGAGAGAAATAATCTTATTTTAGATACACTATGAGGGAACAATATGGTAGAATGGATAACCCTTGTGAAGAGGGATCAATAACAAGGCTTTGGAAATATATAGCTGAGAACACAGCATTGCATGATTCAATGCTAGAATATTTGAAGCCTCCTGATTTATGTCTTACCATTATATTAGGTTCAATGGAAGATGCAAGAGTTTTCAGTGCTTTGGGTCTGCTAAAATCAAAGCTAAGAAACAAACTCGACAAAAATTTGGAAAATCACTTGAGGCTCTATACATCTAGGTATGATGTTCACACTTTTCCTTATGATAGGGTACTGAAAATCTGGAGGTCTAAATGTGAAAGAGAGGTTTGGGAAACACTTCAAACCAAAGTTCTAGAGGGACTATTGACTTATGTACTGGACCTACTGGTAGCATTGAGATGTAGTTCAATGAAGGTATTCAGACTTAGAGTGAAGAAAATACAAACAAGAATCAAGAAAGCTCTAAATTTGATGAGGATGAATGAAAAGTATAAGAGATTTCTATTTATTAATCTTATTATTATACCTCATCATTCATATTATAAAAGCATATTATTATGGTTGATAACTTAATATTTTATGAGTCTGTCAACTTTTTGCAATTAGAATTTAATATTGATTTGTAATTGTATTTTTCAACTTTCTATTTGTAGATTTAAAATAGCATAATAAAAGACCATAATGTGTTTATTGATATAAATATTTTTATTTAGACATGTTGAGAACTTATATTTTCATTAACTCTTTCAAAATATAGTCATATGATATAATTCATTCAATACACCACTTTGTGTGATTCTCCATGCAAAAGTTAATAGAAAGTTTCAGAACCCTTTGCAAATGACCCTGAATTCCCTTTTATAGAAGCAAACAAGAAACAACATCTTCAAGTCAATTTGCAACAGAAAAATGTAGCAATGTTAAAACTTGGGAGAATTTGAGAATACAAATTTACAAGCTGAAGGTTTGCACTATGCATCGTAGATTCATAGGCTAGATTAGCAATAGCAAGTGCTAGTTTTTTCATGTTCATAAAACAAATTTATTTCATGCGATGCCAAATTCCAACTACAAAAAACATAAAATCTTGAAAGTAACAGTAAAAATAGAAAATTGTGCAATACACTATGAATCTTGAGATTTATGTGCCAGTTTTTGTAGGGTACTCCACTCTTCGTCTAATGGAAGGTCAATATTCTTTAAACTATGGAAACTCAACTGCAACTTCATCAACAATCTATATTTAGAAGAGTGATTTGACATCAGTGTTTCACCAAATACCACATTCATAGTTGTAAATTGTTTGATGAATTCCAGAAAGCTTTGGGGAGTTGTGTTGTTAGGAAGCAAGTCTAAATCAAACTTCATTTTCATCTCGTTGTTTTTTTTGTAAGATTCTTTTCCAATGAATTTATTTGATGGCTTAACAGTCTTAGGAAAACCAAGTTTAATCAAGTAGTTATCTTTTCTTGTATCTTCAATAACTTTTTGCCAAATTTATCCATAACTTCTTATGTTTCCTTTAGTTTCTAGTATTTTTTAAGGATAGATGATGTCTTAACTGTGTCATCAATGCGGTTGTTAATTCCCTTGGATGCCAAATAGTTGTCACTGGTACTGTAGACTAGTTGAAAAATCTATTTTGCCATATCCTCTTTTGAATAAACATGCATGCTCTTCTCAATGTTCCCTTTGATTTTAATATAAATTAATCTCTGACTTTCATTCAATTGAAACCATTCACACAACTTGTCAATCCTTGACATTATTTTCCGCCAAATGTTTTCTTGTATATACTTCATTGTATTTTTCATATTATCTTTCAATCTATCATCCAAAGTTTTAATTTTATCATTTGCATTGTGCAAGTCTTCTTTCGTTTCTACACATTTTTTTGTTTCTTCCTCTACTTTCTCTTCCAAATGTTTTCCTTTTCCCTTCTCATGATCTAATAGGTTCTATATTTTTCTTATTTTGGTAGCAGCAGACTCATAACTTTTATATAATTTTTCAAAACTAGCTCTTTCATCATCAATTTTTTTATTGGTTTTAGCCAGTTTTTTGCTTAGGTTCTTCAATTGTGCATCCATCATTTCTTGCTCTACAATTTCTACTCTAGAGCCTAGATTTTTTATCCTTTTCTGTAAATCATTACACTTGTTATTTGCTTCTTTCCTCTTTGATTTTTTTGTTTTCCAAGTCTTCCTGTAACTATTCTATTTATTTCTCCAGTTTATTTGTTCTCTCTCCACCTTAAGCAGTGAAGTGTAGACCACTTCGTTAGTCTTTTTTGACACACTAATTTTGAACACATTTTGTACTTTGGAAAAATCCATTTGGAGGGTGCTAACTTAAAATTCATAGGGATCTATCTAACTATGTGGTCGAATTTTATCTTTATTTGGAAGCATAACAACCATGAACTCCATCATATCTTTGTGTGGGTCATATGTTAGAAATACCATGTTCCTTGTAGGTTGTTCATCTAAAACTTCAGTCAAGGCAACCCTACACAAAGCCCTCTTTTTTTCTTTACTTGCATTTGTTAAGTGTTCAAATTTTTCATTGTAATCACAAAATTAAAAATTAGGGCTTGCTGAAGCAATTGAATATTTTGAAAGGTGAAATAGAAAAGGCTCCAGTTCCACCTATGTCTGTGGTTTAATTAATGCATTACGAGGAGTACCAACAATCATTCCTGATCTTGTCCCACTATCACTTTCATGTGTAGTTTTTATAGTCTTTTGAGGGGTCTATTTTGAAGCTACAAATGATATATTTGTAGTGGCAGTGGCACTTGATATAGGATTCTCAATAGTATGAGTATCTACCACTAGTGGCCTCTTGCAAGAGATATTTTATTGTTGCACTTGTCCAAAACCAAGACAACTAGTATTAGTAGTAGTATCCATGCCAACCCCACCATTTATAGTGGCACCTGAGTGAACACTAAGAGGAATGCTATCCAAAGATTCCACACCAGTGGTAGTGGCACTTGATTCACCACCAATGGTAATACCATGATGTGGTGGTGGTTGGGGATTTGAACCTGTAACAAATACAAGTGGACCCTGAGGGTAATGAGATGTACCTTTTTCATGATGAATCTGACGAATCAAATCCAATGAATGGTTTAATAGGAGCTTTTGATTTTGAATCTAACGGAAGTTGTACCTCAAGTGGATACCAAATGTCTTTTCCTCTAGGACCTAGACCACCACCTTCAAAATCCATTTTTCCACAATGTTTGCCCCTTTGCTATATTTTTCTATCATGGACTCATTGACTGCATCTAATATTTTAGGGACTATGGTAGTTGTTGGGGTGGGATTAACCTCATACTCATTTTCATCATCACTCCTATCATATGTTGTTTTGGGATACTCCATATTCCACAATTTGCTAAACTCTACATCCTCATTGATGGACTCAAATTTTGCATTGGTCTTTGGTTCACTGAGATTCTTCCTCATAGTCAAAAAATCATTTATTTTGATTTGAGTCCAATAACTATCTTTACATTCTTGCGGAATTGTTTTGGGAATAGACTTGTTAGATGGATTAGCAAATTTTTGGTAGAAATTGTACGAACTCCTATTTTGGATGCCCTCCTTTATTGTCCTTTGTTTGTGTAGTGCCATAATTTGTGATGACAATTCTTTTGTTGAAATGTTATTGTCAGAGGCAATTTTATCCATATCTTTTTTTACCTCATCCCAAGAGTCCATGTTTCTAAGATTTTCTAGCAATGGTTTACTTTCATGTTGATTTAATGCTGAAGAGTTCCCATTTTT
Organism: Cryptomeria japonica; assembly: GCF_030272615.1. NCBI lineage: Eukaryota > Viridiplantae > Streptophyta > Pinopsida > Cupressales > Cupressaceae > Cryptomeria > Cryptomeria japonica. Next base: position 627,892,580 of record NC_081413.1, read on the forward strand.
CTTAAGCCTTTCTTGAACTATATCGATTGGATCATACTACCAGAGACCCTCATCACAAAAGCTAAAACCTACCAAAAAATTATGTGCCACATTGAATTAATTTCTTGCAAATGTGAACCTTCCACATGAGAAAGGCAAGGAAGAAAATATTCTTTTCTTTTCCTGACCATGGAAGTGCCTATCTATTCTCTCCAACTGTCATACATATTCCAATGCAAATACTTTTTCTGTAACATGTATTGCAAGTTTGTAGGATTTTACTACTGATCCGTAAAACCTTAACACAGTGTATACTTCTATGAAGAACCAGTCAGCCAATTGCATTTGACTTCTGAATTGAATTCAATCTCTACAAGACACAGGTAATCTAGGCATTGGAGAGCTTTTAATTTCATTATGTACATTGGTATCAAAAATAAGTCTACAAAATGGTTGTAGTTGTTTTTGTTCTCATGTATCCTTATCTTTGGTGTCCATTACTATATTGGACACTTTATTCTATTCCGAGTCTTCTCATCAATCTTATAGTTCACAATGTGAAGATTGTTGGTTTTGAATATTGCATGATACTTGGATAGAAGAAGATAGCACAATTAGGATAATAACCTAAATGCCTTACAAGAACCTTTTTTTATCATTAGTAATTATTTTTGCATGGATTGAACAATGTGCTCAACAAAATTATATCTTAATGGTTGACTTACACAATGGATGTTAAAAATCATTTCAAGAAGGCTAGCACCCACTTCCCTATTATTTTCCAATCCTAGGAAAAATGTCATCAAGGAAATAGTATCCCGAACCCATGGACCAAAATTGTTATAATCATAAGGAGGCTTATGATTCCGATGCAATGGAGTGTCACACATTATTAGACCTCTAAAAAATTAATCTCTTCGACTTGGATTGAGACTCTCATATTTCTCTAGCATCTTTCCTAGGTCAATGTGGATGTTTAAGTTTTGTGCTTCAAACCCTAGGTTCAACAAATGAGAAAATTATCCCACGTTTATGGATAGAATTTCCTCTTTCATATTTTTATTGACAAATATTTTTTTATATTCATCATAATTTTTGGTGGAGACCATGACAAATTTAGGGCAATGGAATAGTTCAGGTAACACCATGCTTCCTAATCCAACATTCCATGATACAATTTTATTTGTTCTTTGTTTTGACAATCTGTTGAAAATAGTAAATTTTGCCTTGCTTGGACCTGCTGCCTTATTACGCAATGCATATCTAATATCTATGATACACTTTTTACTATATATAGTAGGGTCATAAATATCATGGCATTCGTCAATGAAACCTGACGTTTTAATAAGTTTGGTTAGGTCTATTTTTTTTTCACTAGGCTTCTTGTTAAACTAGTACTTCCTTGTTTCCCCATCGCTATTATTGTTAATAATTCAAAATAATGCTAGATATAAGATTGAAAATCCTAACCTTCAAATTGAACCACGAGATTAAAAAAAGAAAAAAACGTGGGATGTAGGTGTTGTAGATTTTACCTGAAATTTCTATTTCACTAGATTGGTGTAGACAGACTCTGTTACAACTTGCATTCTTCAATCTAGTAGTTGTTTCTAAATCTCTGTCGATTTAGTAGTTTGTCCATGAAATGAAATATGATTATAATTTATGAGTCACTTAGTTTGAGTATACTAAAAAGTACCAAATTAATGCCTAAAGGGCAAAATATCTAGAATCCTTTTGTAATTTTATAAATTATTATTATATCTATTCATCACCGAAGGACAAAAAATTCATTTCTTTAGTCTAAATTCTGAGGACAGTGAACACATTACCAGAATCAAGTGACGATTCACTTTTCCAGACTATTTTTTAATTCTTGTTAATCCTTTTCAACTTCTGCCCGAAATAGAGCTTAATTATAATAATTAAATGTAAAATGTTCAATTCCAGGTCAAGTTCTCAAAACTGTGTTTACTTCCCACATTTGGGCCAAAATCCACCCTAAGCAATTGACATGTGCTCATCCAATGAACGATGATATTTGTTGTCAGTTGTCATGGGTCCCAAGACTTTTGCTATTTCTAGGGCACACCACTAGACTTGAGTCACTTTTACAGATTATTTTTGAAGTCTTTTTAATCCTTTTCAACTTCTACCCACAATAGAGATTTATAGATATAATTTTAGTTAATTAAATGTAAAACATTCAACTCTAGGAGAAGTTCTCACAAATGTGTTTACTTTCCAAATTTGGGTCGAAATCCACCCTAAGTTGTTGATCTATTCTCATCTAATGGACAATGGTATCTGTTGTCAGTTATTGTGGGTGCCATGACTTTTGGTATTTTTTGGGCACGTCACCAGACTCAAGTCACTTTTCTAAACTATTTTTAAAGTCTTTTTAATCCATTTCAACATCCACTCGAAATAGAGCTTTATAGACTTAATTATAGTTAATTAAATTAAAACATTCAATTCTAGTTGAAGTTCTCACAACTGTGTTTACTTCCCACATTCGGGCTGAAATCCACCCTAAGTCATTGATTTGTGCTCATCCAATGGAGGATGGTATCTGTTATTAGTTGTCATGGGTCTCATGACTTTTGCCATTTTTTGGACACGTCACTAGACTGGAGTCACTTTTTCAAACTATTTTTTGTCTTTTTATTCCTTTTCAATTTCTGCCTGAAATAGAGCTTTATAGACTTAATTATAATTAATTAAATGTTAAACATTCAATTTTGGGTGATGTTCTCACAAATGTGTTTACTTCCCACATTCGAGGCGAAATCCACCCTAAGTCGTTGATCTGTTCTCATCTAATGGATGATGATATCGGTTGTTAGTTGTTGTGGGTCCCAAGACTTTTGTCATTTTTCAGCCACGTCAATAGACATGAGTCACTTTTTCAGAATGGTTTTGAAGACTTTTTAATCCTTTTCAACTTCTCCTGAAATAGAGCTTATTACATTTAATTAAGTATACAATTGCAAATTTAGAATTTAACTATACTTAATTAAATGTTTATCATTTATGGAAGTCTTCTGATAGAAGTTTGCAAAAAAATGTTTATCATTCCTTTGCATGCACTACTTCAAAACTTCAACAACAAGTAAGTTGGAATTTTAATTCACTTGTTTTTCATGAGATAATCATTTTTTTTTATATATTTTTAAAATTATAATCAATGATAATTAATGTACAAATAATTAATGGAATGAACTAGATTTTTTTATATATATTAAATATAGAGGAATAAACATTACATAAAAAAGATCACAGTATTAAATTTATTTCCATTGTTTAACAAAATATTGAAATAACATAGCTCATAGACAAAAAAATAAAATGTAGCTCATAGACATTGTGATACTTATTGGATGCTATCAGTTGCAGCCAATCCTTGATATTATGTTTTTTCAAATACTTCTTTGTCAAGCACTTCAAATATCTTTTTGAAAAGGTCATCTCAGAAGTGACACTAAGTTTGTTCTTTAACTTTAGAGAAGAAATTAGAATAGACCTGTTATTTTTTTATGGTGAAAATTAAATCTTATATCCACACTAATTAAAAACTATTTAAGATATTTCAAAACATAAGTATTATGCTAAGTATCTAGCCATTGCATGATGGAAGCAAAAAATAATAAATTGAAATAGAAAGAATTTTAATATCCATAAGAGGCAAACTGAAATGAAATAGAATTTATAAAATTATCATTAATATATATGTTTAACAAATTTATAATTTTTACATGTCTGAGTGCCTCAAAAAATTTAAATCTAAAATGATTGAGCCTGTGAGGTCATGAGGAAATAGCCAAAAAAACAAACTACTAGGGGGTCGGGGCTAGGGCATAGTTAGTGGACACATGCATGGTTTACCCTAAGAATTTTGGTCTCCTTCCATGTAGAATTCCTTAGGCATTATAAGCTGTGAGAATTATTCAAGCCAACTGTAGTTTGGAAATTCATCTAGGAGGAACCATTTTTGGAGAAAGTCCCTACCAATCTACACCCATTTCCTATGACATGTCAACTACTCCACATTCAAGTTGAAAAGAAATGGGTGCCTAGACACTGACACTATTTGGTCAGGAAGGAGAACCTTGGTATATTCATTCACCCAAGGGATCCCAACCCCTACTTTTGCAAAGATGATAATAGTAATGTCATCTTCAAGGAAGTCTTCTTTAAACACCTTCCTTAACAACATCAACATAGCCACCTTGCCTCCTCTGAGGTCCATAAGAGATGCCAAGAATTGTGACATAACATCCATGTTAACACAATATCTATTTTTGTTACACAGAAAGTCTTTGCCCAACACCATCCTCACAGCCTCATTAGTGAACATCCCAACGTCATAATAGACTGATTGGAGGGTTTTAGGAACTAGAAGGACAACTGAGAGTGGGGTGAATCAGTTGTGAAACAATTTTATATAAATGGTAATCCAAATGCAAATTATTCCAACTTAAACTTAATGTCTGTAAAATAAACTTAAGTGCTGGTAAAATAGATTAATAGTTATAGCAATACCAGTTTAACTTAATGCATAAAACAGAAAGAGAAATAACATCCACAACACATGACACAAAGATTTTTATGTGGAAACCCCGTAAGCAAAAAACCACGGTGGGAAACCTTACCCACAATTAGTTGATACTACTGCAGATAGTATGAGTATACAAATGGGTTCTGCACATGTAGAAAGGCCAACTGCCTAAAGCTCACTGCTCAATCACAAATTAGGTGTCACACTAACTAGGCAATTGGATGGTTAAATCCAACGATAATGTATTGCATAAGAAAGAAAATACAATGCTGGTTTCAGTATCGGTTTAAGCTCGATACATATTCATAACCTTCCTTTAACCTTCAAATAATGTCTGCATGATTCACTCAAGGATTTTCCTATATTCACTCTTTAATATTCTCTCATGCCATTTCCATATCCATGTACTCATTTGATGCTCAATAAGATCTTACATTTATACAAAACCTAAGACCAAATATATAGGTCGGCTCACCAAGGATCTTACAATTAAAATCAATTACAAATAAGTCTTGATGCGATACAACATGTCGGCTCAATACAATTACCATATTATCTAATCAATAAACAATCTCCATAATGTGTCGTGCTGATCTGGAATATGAAACATGTACTGGTCCATAACCTAGACCTATCTATCGGTAAAGGCAAATGTTTCAACCCTATTGGACCAATAAGAAAAACATCAAATGTAAGCTTCCAATTAATGTCTTCAACATAACCAAATGATCTTCAAATGATAACAAGTTATCACAGTCAGTGAATAATATAACCTATCAGTGAACATATACCAGTGACTGTGCATAAGCCACTAACCATAATATGTCGGTTCAACAATAAACCAATATGACCATAGTGCCAAATCAATAATGTAGATCTCTAAGAAAGCAAGTGTTGACATAAATGACAAAACCAATGTAACACATGATGAAGTCATCCATAATACCAACAATCTCCCCCTTTGGCATTGATGACAACACTAAATAGAAAAACATCTAAGTGCCAAAAATAGAATGCCAAAAATAAATAGACCAACAATCTCCCAAGGGTAGATCAACACAAAGTTCTATAACAAAAATAGAAACCAAAAACCAAAATACATCTCTCCCCAAAGTACAATATTCTTCCATAGGTATCTCTCCCCCTTTGACATCAATTGCCACAAAAGTTAAGTTTCCAAAAACATATCATTCAGCCAACTACTCCCCCTGAGAAGTAGCTCTCCTCCATCAAAGCTGGAAAAATATTTTTCTTTCAGTCCTTAGCAATTTGATGCCAATATTCATCATCTAAGTTTGTGTCGGTGGGGAAATTAACCCAAGATGCTCTCTGAGATATTCAAATATTTCCTTAAGAAAGGGCTTTGTAAAGATATCTGCAATTTTCTCTTTAGTATTCACATAAACCAATTTTACTTCATTTGCTTCAACATTCTCTTTTAGAAAATTATACTTAATAGAAACATGCTTTGTCTTAGAGTGAAATACCAGATTCTTTGATATATCAATTGTTGTTGAATTATCACAGTAGATAATTATTGGTTCTTTACATTTTACCTTTATATCCTTCAACATTTGTTTGATCCATAATACCTGAGTAGAATTAGTTGCTGCTACAACATATTCTGATTTTGTTCTAGATAACGATGTACAAGTTTGTTTTTTGCTTATCTAAGAAATCAATATTTTTCCAAGAAAGAGTGCACCGCCAGTGGTAGTCTTTCTATCATCTACATCTTCTGCCCAATTAGCATCAGTGTATGCACATAAATTAAAATTTTCATCCTTAGGATACCATAAACCAAGATTTGTTGTACCTTGTAAGTACGAAAAATCCTTTTAACTGATGATTCATGATTTTTTTTTAGGATTGCCTTGAAATCTAGATATAGTACATACTGCATTCATTATATCAGGTCTTGTTTGAGTTAAATACAATAATCCTCCAATCATATATTTGTACCTTATCAGATTAATAAGAGTTGAATCATCCTTCAATGTCAATTTATCAGTTGTAGTCATAGGAGTGCTTACCGGTTTGGAATTTTTCAAACCAAATTTCTTCAAAAGTTCCTTCTAGTACTTTGTTTGACATATGAATATACCTTTATTGGTTTGTGAAATCTACAAGCCTACAATTTTTTTATTTCTTCTATCATAGACATTTCAAATTCTTCCTTCATCTTGTTAGCAAAGTCCTTACATAATCGATCTTCACCTGCAGAAATGATATCATCTACAAATACTTCAATAACTAAAATATCATCATTGGTAACTTTGTAATATAAATTATTGTCAGAATTACCTTTTGTGTAACCAAGCTTCAAAAGATATTTATCCAATCTAGCATACCAAGCTCTGGGAACTTGCTTCAAACCATATAAATATTTCCTTAACCTGCAAACCATATCCATATTATCTATCAAAGAAAATCCATCAGGTTGTTCAATGTAAACTTCATTCTCAAGATCTCCATTAAAAAATGCACATTTTACATCCATTTGATAAACTTTATAGTTCTTATAAGCTGTGAATGCAAGAAATAGTCTAACTAACTCAATTCTAGCTACCAGTGCAAAGGTTTCATTATAGTCAATTCCTTCTTTTTGTGAATAACCTTTACAAATTAATCTTTCTTTGTTTCTTATTAATTCACCATCTTCATTAAGTTTATTTCTATATACCCATTTAGTTCCAATTACATTTTTGTCTTTATGCTGGGGAACCAATGTCCAAGTGTTATTCTTTTCAATTTGTTCTAATTCATCTTTCATTGTTTTTATCCAATGTTCATCTTGACATGCTTCAATAACAAATGCTGGTTCAACTTGAGAAATTAAACATACCTCTTTATTTGTCTGTCTCCCTCTAGTCATACCACCTTGATTCTTTTTTTCAATTATCGATTCTATGAATGATTGAATCTTACATACCTAGGTTTGTTCTGATTTCCACTTACATGTTGTTGTTCTTTAGTCACAGTTGATTTTTCTGATGATGTCATTGTGACTGGAATTACATTATGTACCAGTGCAATCTGTGTCGATTTATTTATAATCATTTTAACTATCAGTTCTATAGATATTGAATATCCTCTAAAATGTTCATCTTTCTTCACATTAGTACTCTTAATGATTTTTTGTAACTTTTTATTGTAACATCTATATGCCTTTCTTTTAGATGAATAACCAGGAAATATTCCTCCATCACTTCTAGGATCAAATTTTCCAATATGACTAAATGATAGCTCATAAGGGGTCTTACCAATTTCACTTTTGATATGAACTCTATTGAACATATAAATTGTTGTATTCATTGATTCTCTCCACGACATATGAGGTAGATTTGCTTCCATTAACATGGTTCTTTCTGCATCCATAATAGTTTTGTTCTTCCTTTCCACAACTACATTCTATTGGGGTGTCTAGGGTGCTGATAGTTATCTTCTGATTCCATTCACTTTAGAGAATGCATTAAATTCTCTAGATGTAAATTCTCCTCCTTTATCTGATCTGAAACATTTTATTTTCTTGATGGTTTCATTCTCTGCAATTGCCTTGTATATCTTGAATCTTTCAAAGGCTTCCAATTTCTCCATGAGAAAAGTAACCCAACACATTCTAGAATAATCATCAATTATTAGCATAAAGTATCTATCTCCTTGCAGACTTCTTGTTTGAGATGGGTGACATAAATCACTATGAATTAGATCAAGAATATTATTGGATTTCTTAGTGATTCTCTTAAATGTTGTTCTAACTTGCTTTCCCATTTGACATTCCTTACATACCTGATTATGAGGTTTCACAATCTTAGGTAAATCGCTTACCACCTTAGTTAAACTGATCTTTACAATGCAATCAAAATTTACATGACAACGTCTCTTATGCCATAACCAACTTTCACCAAAGTGTGCAATCAAACATGTCTTATTATTGGTATTCAAGTGAAAGATATTACCTTTAGTCTGATTATCGGTTGCAATCTCCAATCTAGTTCTATTTGTGATTTTGCATTTCCCATTCTTGAATTGTAATTGAAATATTTTTTCAACTAACTGACCAACACTCAAAAGATTATGCTTTAAACCTTCTACATAGTAAACATTATCACTATTATGCTTACCATCAAAAGATATAGTGCCTTTTCCTTTGATTAAACAAGATTTATCATCTCCAAACCTTACTAGACCTCCATGAATTTCCTGAAAACATAAGAATTTTCATTTATCACCAATCATGTGATGTGAGCATCTAGAATCTATTGTCCATTCATCCTTTTCTTCAATTTTTGCTGCCAGTGCCTTCTCTACCAATTTGAGAATAGGTGTTGATTGATCTTCTTTTATTGCAATAAAATCTCATCTGCTATTTGTTGGATCTTTATCTGAATCATTTTTAACACCTTCATCTACATAGTAACATGACTTATCTTTGTTTTTCTTAAATTTGTATCTTTGATATTCAGGGTTAGGCTTATATGATCTTTTTTCTTCCTCCCTTAGTCTTGCATGTCTATCAAGACATCTAGAAGCTATACGACCAACTTTATTGCAATTAAAACATTTGAAAGCTGCTTTACCTTCATACTTACTTCCTCCTAGACCTTTAGGCATTTTCCTTGCAAATAGTGCTTCAAGTTCTTCAAGTTCTTCATTTTCTCTTCTCATATCTTCAAGTTTTCTTGCATAAAGTGCTTTCCAATAAGTTTTGTTAGATGACGATGATTTTGATGATGGTGATTCTTTAAAAGATAAATCAATCTTTACAGTAGCAATAGGACCAAACTCTTCAAGTTCAAATGCTAAATTTTTTCTAACCAAAGTATCTCTATAAATTGAAGTATTAGGCATTGTTCTCAATTCACTAATAGCAGTCACTTTCATTTATATGCCGGTGGCAATGCTCTTAAAACTTTAGACACAATTTCATCTTCACATAAGGATCCTCCACAACATTGTATTCCTATAACAATTCCGTTAACTCTTTCCATAAGAGAATGAATTCTTTCGTGTCTTCTTTCATTTTTAAATTTTCATACTTGACCCAGTAACATTCCAATTTTGCAATTTTGATAATGGTATCTCCATTCAGTGTTTCCCAAATAGCTTTAGTAGTAGATTGGTCTGATAATCTCATGATTTACTAATTTGATAATGCACACAAAAGTGCTTCTCTTTCCTTGCAATCATTCTCCAAGTCTTTAGCCAATGTTGGTGGATGAGGTTGATTCAAAACTAGAGCAACATAGTCATTCTTTGTAACTTCCCATATATGTCTTCCAATGTAGTTTAGATGTGTTTCCATTCTGATCTTCCATATACCATAGTTAGTTCCATCAAGTTTTAGACTATCCTTCCAAAAAATATTTGCTATCATAGGATCTCCTCAAGCTGTTAGGCTTCCACAAAAAGAGGACTTAGCTCTGATACCAATTGTTAGGAACCGGAAGGACAAATTAGTTGTGAACCATTTTTATATAAATTGTAATCCAAATGCAAATTATTCCAACTTAAAATTAATGTCAATAAACCAAACTTAAGTACCGGTAAAACAAATTAAGAAAACTAGAGCAGTACTGATTTAACTTAATGCATAAAATGGAAAGAGAAGTAACATCCACAATACATAAAGCAAATATTTTGACATGGAAATCCAATAAGGGAAAAACCATGGTGGGAAACCTTACCCACAATCAGATGATACTACTACAAATAGTATGAGTATACAAATGGGGTCTGCACATGAAGGAAGGCCAATTGCCTAGAGCTCACTTCTCAATTAAAAATTAGGAGTCACACTGACTACAAAATTGGATGGTTAACTCCAATGTTAATGTACTGCACAAAATAGAATCTGCAATACTGGATTCAGTACTGGTTTAAGCTCTGAACATCTTCATAACCTTTATTTTAACCTTCAAATAATGTCTATGTGATTCATACAAGGATCTTCTTATATACGCTCATACTATTTCCATATCCATGTACTTATCTGATCTTCAATAAGATCTTACATTTATATAAAACCTAAGACCAAATGTATAGGTCATCTCACTAAGGATATTACAATTAAAATCAATTACAAATAAGTCTTGATACGATACAACATGTCGGTTCAATACAATTACTGTATTATCCAATCAATAAACAATCTCAATAACGTGTCATGCTGATCTGGAATATGAAACATGTACCAGTCCATAACCTAGACTTATCTGTCGATAAACTCAAATCTGTCAACCCAATCAGACCAATAAGAAAACCACCAAATATAAGCTTCCAATCAATATCTTCGACATAACCAAATGATCTCCAGATGATAACAAGTGATCACAGCGATTGAACAATATAACCTATCAGTGAACATATACTGGTGACTGTGCATAAGCCACTAACCATAATATGCTGGTTCAATAATAAACCAATATGACCATAGTGCCAAATAAAAAATGTAGATCTCTAAGAGAACAAGTGTTGACATCAATGTAAAAACCAATTCAACCCATTACGAAGTCATCCATAATACCAATAGAGGGTTGGGTCTCTAATGGAGCCCAAAAAAGCCCTCTGGTCCTCTGCAGAAATGATTCTCAAATGGATAGGTGTCTCCATATTGATAAATCAGAATACCAAATTAAACAACCTAATCCTATAGACCTAAAAGAGGCAAAATTTAAATACCATGAGTTCTAATGATTTATGTAGCAAAGGCTAATTGAAGATGAAAGAAACCAAAATTGTATATAAATAGCCGAAGCTCTTTATCGCAATAATTCATTCTCTAACCGTATTAATTCCTATATATTTTAAAAAATCTTTCTTATATCTCTGCAAATCTTTCCCATAAATGCACTAGTGTGCAAAATTGGAAACAACTATAAACCAGTACCAAGTACCACATATATTAAATGACTGGAACATAAAATATATGTGGTACTTGTCAAAGATGTGAGTAATCAACAAGTGAATGATATGAATGCTAACAGAGTATACTTAATTAGATCCTTGACAACTCCTTGTTAATGCATTTCAGCATTACCTCAGTCTTCAATATCTCCACACTATATCTCTTTAGACAACCCTAATATTTTCTTCAATGATCACACATAACCTTTTCTATATTATATCTCACACATGTAAACCCTAGACATGATGTCCTTATAAGGGAATATCATTTCATGTTGGTCCAATAGGATTACACTACAAGTTCCTAGGTATAGTGCATCTTAACACATTTGGTAGCATGACACAAACACACCGCCAAAGTGTCAGTGGATGATAACTCATCACCCATTGTAGTAATATCGGTTTGTAACTCATCACAGATATATATCAGTTAATACAATTTACCGATTACTGGTTATCAAAAATAAAGACTGGAATATCGTAGTGTTCTGATCAAAATTTAACTACCGCTTGGGTCCTTCATACCACTTGAGATCCTTGAACCGCTTGGGTTCTTCATACCACTTGCAGTCTTCATACAATCTATGATCGGTAAACCATTTAATGCAAAACATCAATAGTCTAAAGACTGCACATTCAATGATACACAATACCGATTGGAACAATTATCAGTTGAGAATAATTCATACATCAAGAAAGTGTGTGTCCATCAATGAAAATCAAAACATCATCAAAATGCCAACAATCTCCCCCTTTGGCATTGATGGCAACACTTAGGAAAATTTTGACATCTAAGTGCTTTTACAACAATAAAAAAAAAGATGCTACAATCAAAATTACTCCCCCTAAGCATATAAACTCCTACCTTTGCAAAAATTGCAATTAAGTGCATGAAATGGTAACATTCACCAAAATTTTTATGTACACTACTCCCCATTTTCCAACAATGACAAAGTAATGCAAAGTAACCCCTTTTTCCTTATAAAATAAAATAGAGTAGATGTTCATGACAATAAGGAATCAAATTTCTCAAAAACAAATTTAAAGTTCTGAACAAAAGTTTTCATGTCCAATGTCTATGACTCAAGTAATGAGGTAGAAACCTTACTTTTAGTCTTCATCTAGAATGCCAATTCTTCCATTGCATAAATGGTACTCATCTCTTGAGTTACCGTGATAGCTTCCAAGTTGAGAAAACATCTTTGAAAAACCTACAGTTTTGGCAATAGGAGTAGTTGAAGCTCCTTCAAATCTTGAGTCTGGTTGCTGATCTCTAAGTCCATCTTGGCAGTCTGATGCTAAAAATGATGAACAATTTGTCCATAGGAAATGATGAAATCATAGGGCATCTTGAAGTTGCTGATATATTCCTGTAACTTCGATTGGATTTGAGCTTTTTGTTTGAGCACATCTTCAAAAAATAGAAGGGGTTGGCAGATTTTACTCAAAAGTAATTTACCCTCACCCATAGCAACACTGATATCTTTTTGCTACTTCAGTCGTTGTGTCCTGAGTTCATTCAATTGCTTGACTAATGCAATATTGAGTGCCTTTTCATGGTTCTTTCTTGTAGTTGCTTGATCAACATCTTCCAAGCATTGTACCTAGTCCTCTACTATGGTACTGAGAAGTTTGAGCTTAGATAGAGAGAAGTTGGTACTGGGGAGGTTAGTACCAGGAATTAGACTGGTAAGGGTGTCAACAACAATTTGTATGACATTCTATTCTTTCTTCCTTGGCAATTCTTCCAGTCTCTCCTGTGCAAGTTTGATGCCTCAAAGTAGCTCAGACTCATTTGTTGATTGAGTTAGACATGCAAGAGTTAGATCAATAGGATTGGTAGAATCAACCTACTTGGTTTGATCACTAGTTTCCTTAGGAGTCTGCCCTCCTTCTTTGGTCTTGATCTCCACTTGTTTTCTCTTCTCTTCTTCCTTCTCCTCTTCCACTCTTTTATTTTCTTCTTCTTTCTTCTCTGACTCTTTCTTTTTTTCCTCTTCTTGTTTCTTCTCCATTTCTTCCTTCTTCTTATCCTCTTCCTACTTTTTCTTCTCTTCCTCCTTCTTCCTTTCTTCTTCCTTCCTCATCTTCTTCTTTCTTCTTCTCTTCCTCTTGTCTCTTATCTTCTTCTTTCTTCTTCCCTTCTTCTTTTCTCTATTCTTCTTCTTTCTTCTTCTCTTCTTCTTTTCTCTTATCTTCTTCTTTCTGTTTCTCTTCCTCTTTTCTCTTATCTTTTTCTTTCTTTTTCTCTTCCTCTTTTCTCTTGTTTTCTTCTTGCCTTGCTCTTTCCTCTTGTTGTTTCTCTACTTTCTCTTTGTCCTGTTTCTCTTTCTCAACTTTTTCTTTGTCTCGTTTCTCTTTCTTATCTTTTTCTAATGCATCAACATCAATAGGGTCAATTTGTTCTATCACTCTTTCACCTTGACTATCAAATACCTCATCCAGATTGTCTGAGGATAGGTTAGGTTCTTGATCAACCTTCCTAGTGGCTTCAAATACTCGGTGTATTTCAACAGTAGCTTTAACATGTATGTGTGTATCTTTGTATACTTCAAAAATTTTACCTTCTAGTAAATTGAGTCACCTCCTTCTCATAAAGAAGATTCCTTTGTTCTTATCCATAATTTCAAATAACTCAGAATTTGAAGCATCAAGGAAGTATTATGCAAAAATTTTCTCCTTGATCTCTTGTTCTCTTTCAATGGCAATGCGCCATTTATTATCCAAATAATTATACAAAGAATTTGGAATAGCAAATCAAATCTCAGAAGATGACCGATCATTAATACATAAATATTTAATGACCTCCTGTTCTACCTCCTCTTTCTCACTATCATTAAAGTCATCAAAATGTTCCTTTAAGTCATCATGCAATTTCCTCCTAATTTCTTTATTGTCCTCTATCAGTGTGTCATTGGTTTATAAGAGGTAATATCTATATTTACCAATGCAAAAGTTGCTAGTACATTACTGATAGACTTCGGCTTTTTGATTGATTTCCTTGACTTCTTTATTTCACTCTTTGGTTCAGTGTCCTTTGACTCCATTGAGTGATTCCTAGATTTCTACTTTCTCTTGAATACTTTTGCTGGAATAATCTTAGGTTTCTTTTTGGCTGGTGACCACTTGGTCACTTTCAGACTAGCAGATGCAACTGGTGCAGATATCGACGACACTGCTTTACCTTTTCTCTTCTTCAGTTCCTCAATCGGTGTGACCCTCTCCAAGTAGGTACCGGTTCTTTTCTTCTTTGCATCCAGTGTTGAGGAAAGTACGGTAGAGGCATACCTAATCAATATGTCATTCACCACTTCATACCCCATAGGGCCAACTACTTCCTTTCTAGGTTCCACAACTTTCATTATGTAGTCATATGTCCTTATTGTGAAGAAGATGTCATCTTAATACTTCTTCACTATATCATCAGATATCCTCATTCTCTGGTTCATCTTTCATTTGAATTCGTCAAAATACTTATCTAGAAGCTCAGGATATGTAGTTCCCACTACTTATAGAATCTCCCTAATATGTCTGGAAACTGGTAGGTTAGTAGACCATTGAACATCACTGACTCCAGGGAAATAACCTTGAAAATATAAGAATAGACTGACCAGAAGTTGGCCAAACTTGAACCTTAGTGCTTTATCCTGTTTGATGGATTTCAGATTCACCAATAATTGCTTCTGTAAGTAGGTACATAGGTCATATTTAGTATCTTCCTTGATCATCCTGTAAGCAGCATTCACCACAATAGCAAGGATAGAATTCATTCTACTAGCACAAAATATCTTGTAACCAATCATCATGCAAGCATATTTTACTAGATGATCAAAAATGGTGTTGACGGTCATTTCCCGTTGGTCACTCATAGAATCGGTGAGCTCTGTCATCTTAGTTTTGGTGACCTTCCGTAGAACTAGTACTTCTCCAACATTGCAAAATCTGGTGATGACATGAATCACTTTCGATGTGATGTTATGGGTCCGCTCGAGATACATCTTGTCACAATGCATTCTGTTGGGGATAATGCGAATATGTTCTTCTATAAATTCTTCCAGAAAGTATACCACATTGTGTAGTTTCATCTTCTCAAGGATGTAATACTCTGGTTTTATCTTCTTGTCATCTCCATAGAACAGACTTAGCTAGGAGTGAATTACTAGGGATCCTAGGTCTTTCAACTTACAGTCTATATATCCTGAAATATCTCCCTCAACAATAACTCTGACGAGAATTTGAGATAGGGCATTGTATCTCATTTTCTTTTGAAGAAACTTAGGTGTATTGATAGGTGCACTAGAACTAGAATGTAATGCAAAAGCCATAACCAAATGATAAGAAATAATTTCGGAAAATACCTTCACAATCTAAAATTTAGGTTTTCCAATATCGTGCACAATACACCACTTTGGTTGCTAGTTCACCACTTAGTGTTCTTCATTGATTGCTTGAAGATGATTGCAAGATTTCACACATGATTTCTCTAAATGCAAAACAAATTGCTTTGGATGCTATGCTCTTGAAGATTCTTCTTTTGAAAATAGATAATTGAAAATGATGATGAAAACCCCTTTTAAACAAACTCTCACCAACCATAATAAATGCATCACTGCTAGGGTACAAACCCTAGTTTTTCCTTTTATCACTTTAGATCTTCTATCGACTGAGAGGTAACATATACCAGTAAAGGTCTTTACCGATATAAACTAGGGGTTTGAAATATTTCACCGATATGTTCCCCCTAAGCTTTTCTAAAGCTCTGTTTTCTAGTTCAAAGACTTCCACACTAAGTACAGAAGCATGTTCATCCTGTGACCTTTCTTCTAATTTCTTTTTCCAAGTTTTATTCATTTCCATCTGAATGGTTTTAACATCAATCTTTCCTTCTGGAGTGATCTATATATCATCAGATAGGTTCTTTCTCAGTCCAAAAGTTCTGGCAATGTGTCTCAATTTGTTGCAATGATAGCATACCATTCCAGGTGTTCTCCATGGTCCATTATTAATACTTCCATTCTACCTTCTTCATGTTGCAGCAGTGTGACCACTACCATGATAGATCAAACAAGTTGCTTTCCAACTAGTTATTGCTTGATAACCGACTGACTGATGGTCATGTATTGTACTGGTTGGGATTCTAGTTCATAGGAACTTCCAAAATAACTCCTTGAGTACTTCACGAATATCTCCTAGTGTTGTGCAAAAGTGACTTGCATTCAAATGCTCTATGCCCAAACATGTTGCATGCATAACAGTTTCCATTGAATCTATTGGATCTAGGCATATTGTTTTGAAAATAAGAAAAATTGTTGTAGGCCTTGCTTCTATACACATTGGCAGTATGTCCCACCTTGAGACAATTAAAGCAAACAGGTTTACATTTTTCCTTACCTTTATCCTTGGATGCCGATTTCTTTTTTGATGTTTCATCTTTTGTTCTAGAGGTCTCACCTTCCTCATACCCAAAGAAACCAAGTCCAGTGGTATCCTTTGTTGGCTTTATCGATTCCAACTTTTGCTCTAGCTTAGCAGTACTCTGATTGAATTTGGCAAGTATTTCCTTTGACTCAGTAAGTTCCTTGGAAATAGCAACATTGGATTCCATCAAGGTTGAATTCTCAAAAATAGTCATGTTTATTTCACCTTGCATTACTTTTTTTTCCACTTTACTCTCCTGGAGATGAGTGATAAGGGTACTGATTTCTTGCTTCATCTTGGAGATCTCATGATCTTTGTGTTTTACCATATCTTCATCTTTCCTTTTGTTCTCAAGCTCCTGACTCATTCTAATAGTCAGACCTTCCCACTCCCTTCTCAGATTGACTTTAGATTCATTCATTTTTTCAACTTCTTCAACTAGGGCATCCATGTCACCTTCATCAAAAGAGCTATTTTTAGTAATTTCCATTAGTTTCTTAGCATGCTCTCCTCTCTTTGCTAAAGAGGACTTATACTTGACTTTGAGTTCATCATAGGCTCTTTGAGTCTGAGTGAGATGATGAGTAAGTTCCCTCACACTGTATTCCCTCATATCTCCTTCCAAATGGTTAAACTTATACAAAGGTAGCCTTTGTTAGCAATTGATGAATACTAAGAGGGGAGGTGAACTAGTATGCCAAAAATTACTATAAGAAAACTCTTAAACAATTTATCAGATAACCGGTGCAACAAAATCACTAACAAACCAATTAAGATAAATGTAAACCAAATACCAAACAAAGCATTTACCCACAAGAGCACAATCACCATAACACAAGATATTTGATGTGGAAACCCAAATGGGAAAAACCACAGTGAGCAGAAACTCACAAGTAACTATCTACAGAATAGTAGCCAGGCCAGTTAAGCTCAGACTGGTTTAGGTCATACAATGTTCTTCACCAAAAAAGATCCTGTTAGGAATTTATATCTCTGTTAGGAGATAAGTCATGTTAAAGACTACCCATTAGAGAATTTAAGATCCACAGTTCTGAACCACCTTGTTAGAGGATTTACAAAGGATTTGTTGAGCCTACCCAGTGAAGGGCTTTAGACTTGTCGAAGATGTGAGTATTCAATAAGTGAATGATCTAGATGCTAGCATAGTATGCTTAATTAGATCCTTGACAGATCCTTGTTAATGCATTTCAACATTACTCGAGTCTTAAATATCTCCACACTCTATCTCTTCACATAGACCTAATATTTTCTTCAATGATCACACATAACCTTTTCTACACTATATCTCACACATACAAACCCTACACATGATGTCCTTATAAAGGAATTTGATTTCATGTCGGTCCAATAGGATTAGACTACAAGTTCCTAGGTACATTGCATCTAGACACATTTGGTAACACAACACAAACACACCACCAAAGTGTCGGTCGATGATAACTCATCACACATTATAGTAATATTGGTTGGAAACTCATCATAGATATATATCGATTAATACAATATACCGATTATCGATTGTCAAAAATGAAGACTAGAAGATCATAGTGTTCCGATCAAAAGTTAACTACCACTTGTGTCCTTCATACTGCTTGAGATCCTCAAACCGCTTGGGGTCTTCATATCGCTTGGGGTCTTCATACTGCTTGCGGTCTTCATACAATCTATGATCGGTAAACCATTTTTTGCAAAACACCGATAATCAAAAGTGTACACATTCAATGATACACAATACCAATTGGAACAATTACCGGTTGAGCATAACTCATACATCAAGAAAGTATGTGTCCATCAATGACAATCAAAACATCATCAAAATGCAAACAATCCTGGGGATAGAGTGGATTTCAGTTAGTGACCAACATTATCAATCGTGACATTTGATACGTATTTATTGAATCCAATTCCATTTCAGGCACTTTATTGGTGAACTACATTTTCTTCACAAATTTGGATTGAAATAAAAATTCAGCCATTGATCTATGATCATTGAATGGTTTAAAAGCATTGATGGATTTAGGTACATGTCACCCTTCACGTGTCAAAGAGGTCACACTTATCAATATATCATGTAGAGTCTGAACTCAATGTGATTAACTAATATGATGTGATGTGCCTTGTCTATTAATGGAAATGAATTAATGAAATTACCAATAAAATATATTGTTTCCATAAATAACAAAATATTAGCCAAACAAATTAAATAATTTTAAGTGGTGGATAAAAATTGCAAATACACTTGAATAATTTTTCCTTCGAAATAAATTTTTTGTCACCCATACAATTATAGATTTGTTCCTTTAAATGAAAAATATTAGCCTCCTACAATATATATTTTCCCCACAGAACAAGGTATTATTCACTAGAATTTTATGTAATTCTCATATGCTAGAAAGAAATCACCAATACAAAACTATTTGTTTTCCTACATTGAAAACAAATTTTGTGATCAATGAAAATTTCTCCCAAAAAATAATGTTTGATTCACCAGGCTTTTACACTTTTTCCTAGGGGGTGGTTTTTAAAAGTTATCCCTACTTCCGACAAGCAGTTCCTTGTGTGTTGCTTGCCTCCTTTTTTTATGGCCAAGGTTGGGTCAGGGGGGGTGGGGGGGGGCTTTATGTTTAAATTATGTTATTCAAAAGATTTTTGATAATATCTCTTGCTACTACTCAATAATATATAACTTAGATTATGTTTTTATTACTTGTGAAATTTAATTGTATATATCCATACTCTATAAGTAATATATCTATATCATTTTTTATTTGTTTTGTATTTATTTTTAAAACAAATTTGAATATATTGATATGATGTTGAAATAATTATTTGAACACTTTATCTAAACATACTTTATATGAACTAATTATTTAAACACTTTATAGCTCTCATGGTGACTCTCTATTAGCCACTTATGGCTAGTGGTTCCTTGTGTGCTGCTTGCCTTCTTTTTTTATGGTTGAGGGTGGGGGGGCTTTACGAGCTTCCCATCATGTTATGTCCCACAACCTTGTTCCACATGACTGTCCTGCTTTTTAGAAGAACCCTCTTGTGTCAGATTCTTCTTGTTTCCCTTCTTCTCCTCAATACCATTTTGACCTTCTTGCAGAACTTGAACCTTTGACTTATGTAGAGAAACTCTAGGGTAGAAGCCCTATGAAGATGGGGAAATCTTCTAACAATCCTTCTCCCTAGGCCAAATGTGTGGTTAGTTAACATCAAGTGGAGGTACCTGATGTGTTAGTTAACTTGGTTATTGCTGAACTTAGCCTCTCCTTGGTTGGGAACTTTTTGGCTTTCTGTCCTCCTCTAGACTTCGTGAAAAAATGGGTTGCTACTAGGTGGAAGTTGAAAGGAAGTGTGTCCTCTACTGCTATGGCTATTGGCCTCTTCCATTTCAACTTCACTAATCAATCAGATATGGCTAGTATTCTCATGAATGGGCTTTGGACCTATGAGAACATCAACTTCCTCTCTTTATGAAAATGGAAACCTAACCTTTATCCTTGGGCTAATCTTGGTGTTGTGGCTCCCACGTGGATCTATCCCCTTGGGTTACCGCTTGAGTTCTAGAATCTGGAGATTCTCAAAGGGATTGTGAGTTCCTTCGAGAAGTTCCTTGCTATTGATAGTATAACATAATGCAGATCCTATTTATTATTTACACGTGTTTTTGATATTGTTACTATCAAATCAATGTTGCCTACTAAGGTTACCCTCCTCTCTAAGTTGGACTCTTGGGTTCAACCAATTGAGTATAAAAATGTCAAAGCCTTCTGCCAAAGTTGTGGCCATTTTGGACGTCTTCATTCAGCCTATAGAAGAAATGACAACCATAAACAATTGAGTCCTAAAAGTATGGAAGTTTTGTAAGACGAACAAAGAAATAAGGTTGAGAATCATCTGGAACAAGCCCCCATGGTGTTGGAAGGTCCCTCCAATCAAGAGATTGAAAATAATTATTTTAAGGATAAGAAGAAGAAGTTGGATAATCACACAACATCCTCATTTGTGAATGTAGTATTGTGTGAAATCTCTCCACTACCTATAAATCCTCCTAAGGATTTTCACTTGATCATGGATACTTCACAAAATGGTGAACTATTCATTGACTTGAGCCATAAGAAAGGACATGGGAAGAATGAGAATGCTACTCCTAGAGAAAAATCAGTTATAGCTATTAGAGATAACTTCCTCTCCCCGAAAAAAGATAATGCTAATCAAGAAAACCAAATGTTAACTCCTAAAAAGGAAAACTGTGGAGGGTTTGGTCCTCAAGGAAAATCTACACATTTTGGGATTCTCTTCCACCCCTCCACTAACTAAGTCAAAATTTTGGCTAGCTAAAGATGACAAGGAAGATAAAGAGTGGACATAGGTTGCCACTAAGAATAAAAAGAAGAAAAAAGTGGACGTGAGAGGCAATAGTAAGGCTAGAAGACCTTCTTTGAGAGACACTAGACATAAGGATGCAGAACGACAAGTAGCAGTAGGGAAACAGACAACCCTAGAAGGGCTCTTAGAAAATAAAAAGATGAAAACTTAATATCCCCTGTGTTGGGTCAGTCTCTATTCAAGTGAGTAGCATTTCTTTTTCTATTTTTGGTTTTTTTGAAAGTCGTCTCTTGGAATGTTTAGGGTTTGAATACCCCGATAAAACAAAATATGTTAAGATGTAAGTAGATGGAGAAAAAGGTTAATACTTTAATGATTCAAGAGACTAAAATGAATAAGGAGAATTTTTAGAAGGCTAATAACTCCTTTTGGGATGCTTCCTTCTTCCTAAATTGTGACTCCAATGGTGCTTCTAGGGGAATTGCCACTCTCTAAAACCCTACTTTTTTTGAAGGCTCGTTGATTCACTATGAAAAAAATTACCTGGTTGTCAAGATGAAAGATCTTAGAACCCATCTCCAATAGTACATTGTTAATGTTTATGCCCCTAATGCTAGGTCCCCTAGAGCTCAAATTTGGTCCACTTTGTGTTGTCTCATTGGGAATCAGAAGAATGACTTGTGAAAGGTTGTAGGATATTTCAACTACCCTTCGTACCCTTTTGAGAAAGGTCATGGTTGTGAGGACTACTTAGAGAGTATGTCTGTTCTCGTGGATTTTATCTCCTCCTCTAGTTTGATGGACATTAACCTCAATGGTTCTAAGTTCACTTGGTCTAACCAACATCTTGGGAAAAATTTGATTTAGGTTCGGTTGGGTAGGGTTTTGGTTTCTACTAATTGGTATAAATTTGATTCATTTTCCCTTTGCTCCTTTCTTAGATCGAGATCTGATCATAAAGCTATCCTCTTGGTGATGGACGACCCTTGTGACTATCGTGCCTATGAAGTGTATACCTGTAGCTGCAACACAAAACACTTAATAAATCATTACAAGCAATGGTTAGAAAATTAATCAACAAAAGATAAAACCATAGCTAATCAATCGATTGCCTCCTAGTAAATGTGAGTATGAATTTTTGCTCTCAGATCTGGTTATGCAAATTCCAGTGAAGATGCATAAGCTAGCAATGATAGCATGATTAAGCTACATGATTTCATGATTATTCTAGAAAATAAGATAGAGATACAGTGACCGTAAATGTTACCCTTTCAGGTATGAGATGATGTGGTCTCATCACCTAGATTTCAAAATGCTTGTGGAATAGGAGTGAAATGTTCCAATTTTGGGCACTCGTATGTACCAAATTCTTCAAAATTCTTAACTTCTCAAAGACAAGGTCAAGGGCTATATATTTGAATGGAAAAAGGCCATTATCTATGACCTACGAAATATTTACTCTAAGATTGAAGAGAAGATTTCACTAGAAAAAGAGTACAAAAAGGAAGTGGATTTGAGAAATCAATGGCTTCTCCTTAACAGAAAGGTAGAGGTGTTTTGGAAATAGAAATTAAGTATACAGTGGCTAAATGAAGGTGATAAAAAAACCAAGTTTTTCCACCAATATACAATGAAGAATGGAAGTAGAAATAGAATCATGAAACTCTTCAAAGAGGATGGTACTACGGTGGAGGATGAGGAGGAAATGGTCTCTCTTTTCATTGATTTACTTAGCTTAAACACTCATAAAGGCCATAGTGGTCTCTAAGAACCTCACAACCTCTCGGATGTTATTCCTAAAGTTATTGGGGCTAAGGATTTATCTATGCTTACTAAAAGGGTCACCATGAAAGATATGCAAAATACTTTGTTCTCCTTTGCCCCTTGTAAGGCCCTGGGGTTGGATGGATTTCCCCTAGCCTTCTTCCAAGATCACTAGGATATTGTGGGATTTTATGTCTTTAATGTGCTTAAGGAATCCTTCAAAATTGGTAAACTCTTAAAATAGATCAATTCTACTTTTATAGCTTTAATCCCCAAACATGATAATGATCTTTCAACCAAAGACTTTAGACTTATTAGTCTTTGTAACATGTTCTACAAGGTCCTCTCTATAGTGCTTGTCAATAGAATAAAACCCTCGCTTGATAAGATAATCTCAGGTAATCAGAAAGGGTTTGTGAAAGGGAGACACATTCTTGATGATGTTATTGTGGCACATGAAATTTTCCATTTGAGAAGGACAACAAAAAACCTGTCATGGCTTTTAAACTTGATATCTCTAAGGCCTATGACATATTTTTCTGGTACTTCCTCTTTTAATTCCTTAGGAGATTTGGGTTCAAAGGAAGATTCTTAAAAATGATAGAACAATGTGTTCATATTCCAAAAAAAAATTCCTTCTTAATGGGAGTCCCAAGGGCTACTTGTCCAGTGAGAAAGGGATTTGCCACGGAGATACCCTATCTCCCTACCTATTCATCATTGTTGTTGAAATCTTGGGTAGAAATATTGAAAAACTAAGAAGGATTGGCTCTCTCAAAGGGTTGAGGGTTTCTTATACTCACGATCCCATCACCCACTAGCAATTTTTGGATGATACTATAATATTTTGATAGGCCTATATCTCTGAGGCTAAGCATTGGAATTTTTTTTTTGGAAATTATGTTCAAATCTCTAGTCAACATATTAACTATGAAAAGAGAAAGATATTCTTCGTAAACATTAAACCCACCCTTCAAGCTAAAATCTCCACCATATTAGCTTTCCAAATTGCTACCCTCCATGATTCTTATCTTGGGCTTCTCCTCATCTCTAAAGTCCCTTCCTCGGTCTTTTGGAATGACATTTTTGAAAGGTTCCACAAGAAACTCATTAGATGGTAGGGGAAGCTCCTTAGTATGGTAGGCAAATTACAACTGGTTAAATACTATCTACAAAATTTACCTATCTATTACCTTTCCCTTTTTAAAGTGCTTAGGGTTGTGGCTGAAAAAATTGAAAGAATCCAAAAAATATTCCTCTAGTCGAGCACTAAAGAAAGAAATAGAATTTCCCTACTTGCTTGGGAAAAAGTGTGTAAACCTGTAAAGGCGGGGCAGAGAGGTATAAGGAAAATTAAAACCTTCAATAGAGCCCTATTAACTAAAATTGGATGGTAGTTATATGAAGTGGAGAAGGATTGGACCAACATTTTGCATGCTAAATACCTTAATACTCAGAGTTCTGAAAACTTCATAAACTTAATGGAGCTACCTTCTAGTTCATCCATTTGCAGTAATGTTGCTAAAAGTAGAAAGGATATTAAAAAGAATGGCAAAATGATTATAGGTAATGGGAAAATAGATGACTTCTAGAAAGATGTTTGGGTGCACCGCTAGGCTCTTGTTGATCTCCCACATCCTACAAACATATATGCCTTCCTTAGTAGATGCTATGGGGTGAAATTTCATGACTACATAGTGTGGCAAGAGGAGAGAGATGCTTGGAGAAATATGATAGAGACTATCTCTAAGTATTCAGATATCCTTGTGAAGGTTAAAATTCAGCTTATGAGGGAGGCTAAGGAGCTCTTAGACCTTCTACCTGACTGATCCCTTTTCTCCTCTCATATGGAGGATGAATGGATATAGAAAATTAATTCTACATGAACCTTCACTATCAAATCATCTTACTAGGATGTGGAGGGAGAAAGAACAGAGAATTGAAATTTAGAAGGAAATCTGAATCAAATGCCTAATTCCTAAAATTAACTTATTTTGGTGGGCTACGACTCATGGTAGGATTCTGACTATTGATAATATTAACAAGCAGGGCTTCTCCTTTGACAATAGATGTGAGCTTTGTTATAAGGACATGGAAAATATAAATCATATTTTTCTGCACTGTTTTAATGCTCAGGAAATTTGGGATTTTATTTTGAAGGACCTGAAAATTAATTGGATTCATCCTAAAACCATGAGAAATTTCATGGATTCTTGGATTAGGAACCCCTACTCTCACCCTATTGTTAAGAATTTGTGGCTTCAAATTCCCCCAATTATTGCCTGGAACAATGGGAAGGAATGAAATAACAAAGTTTTCAAAGAAGAAAGGAAAAATAGCAATGTTCTCGACAACATCATAAAAGAACAGGTGAGAGAGAATGTCAATGAAAAATCTCCAGGTATCTCTAAAGTCTTACCTACCTTGTTGGACCTACACTTAATAAAAAATTGGGCATTCAACATTACTTCTTGAAGATTAACTGGAATAACTTGGTTACTGAGAAAAAGTTGCACTTGGCTTCCTCCAGATACGAGATTGTTTAAGTGTAATTTTGATGGTTTCTCTAAAGGTAACTCTGGTTTGTCTGGGGCAGGTGGCTTAATCAGTGATCAGGGGTGAAGTTTGATTGAATTATTTGGTACCAATTTTGGGATTGGTATGAATAATAGAGCTAACACTATGGTAGCCTAGATGGGCCTCTCTAGGCTTCAACATAAATCGATGGGGAAAGTAATCCTGAAAGGACACTCAAATTTGATTATTGACTATCTTAATAACTCTGTTTCTTTGCTGAGCGAGATGAGAGGGATTATAAACAAGTGTAAATTCCTCCTTAATCTATTTGAGAATATTTCTATTTAGCATACCTATAGGGAGGGAAATATGGCTACCAATCTTATTGCCAATCAGGGTTTGAGTAATGTGGATTGGAGGTTTTTTAACTTTAGTGAAAGCTCCAAGGAGATCAAATTGGATCTTTCTCATGAAATGCTTAAGTGAAAACAAGGGAACAAGTGCAGATACTAATAATGCCTTCTTCAAATTTTTAAAAATTATGTGGAACAATCTCAAATAGAATGCAAATTCATAAGAACTAACTCTTTCTTTTTCCACATAGAACTCATAATTTCCTATTACATAATGAATATCCAGTACATCAAGGAATGTCCAATGAGAACCTTTCCTAAACCACTATATCATATTCCCTTACTATTTCATCCACAATACATGAAGATATATGTTTTTTATTAGGATGAGTAGGTTTTGAGAGGACCAAAAACTCCATACAATAAGTTTTGAAGGGACATGAAGATATATGTTACAAGGATACATAGTTTCTCTAACATATACGAATCATCAAGATATAATTTTTTCCATTCAATATACATAGAAAATTGATATAACAAGCTAATCCTATAAACATAGATTTAAATAAGAGGATACACCAAATTTTCTTTCATTCCATAGCATGATCACTTAAATAGCGAAAACAACCCCTAACATGAGCACTAGAAATTATAGCAAGCAAGACCACATAAAGTTGTATAGAAATAATGCTTATCTAAGAGGCATGCATAAGAAATGAATTCACGTATCACACACAATCATGATTTCTACAAGGGATTAGGGAGAAACACAAAGCATAAACATGTAAGATCTCCAAAGTTTGGAATGACATTTTCAATAACAAATCTCAAAGAGCAACTCAAGTTACGAGAACATTATAGTACACCATGCAAGGCCAAGAGAGACAACCTTAACCAAAGATCCCAGTGTTTGCAACACAGGCTGTGATACTAGATATAATGCCCACAAAGATACCCTAGGTAAATATACAAAAATCTGCTAACAAAAAGGAGAGAATTTTTTAAAAAAAATTCTAACCATTACTACTATGCTATCTCAACATTTATTAATGCAATATAACAACCATTATACACAAATGCATCATTAACTATATATGAATCAACATGATCACAACCCTAGTAACATAACCATAGAACCATATTATGCGAGCAAAATGATTTTTTAATCCATTTACTTCATGTACATAAAATTATACAATGCATGTCTATTACCTAGGGTATTCCAACATCACTACTTGATATAATACAAACACATATCATAACATTTTAAAACATCATAACCTATCATAAAACTTATCCATTAAATTTCCAATCAACTATAATGAATCATTATCATTTAAGAATAATTTAATCTCATATCATATTCTTTAGAATCTTTAAGAATTAACTAGATCGTATATTTCTAATAACAATACTAGAGCAACCTTTAAGATTCACTAAAGCAATCTATATCAACATAAGTATTTTGACCAATCTCTTAAACAATACTAGAGAAACCTTTAAGCTTCACTACATAACTCAAGATAACTAGCTCATTTAATTAATCAACATATTTCCTCACAACTATATGTTTTCCATTTGTTATATAAGATCTAAAACAACAAGCACCACTATTCCAATTTAATTTTCCACAAGCTTACACATACAATTCCTTCATACATTATCCATGAAATGCAAAGTACAAAACGCTCTCTTTCCTTCTCATAGGTTCATGATGTTTTACAAAGAATTACCTAATACAACAATTAACATACCATATTAACTTCACGTAACTATTAAATTATTTCCCTTTTCAATTACATCATATTATGATACATAGAATTTAAGAATACATATTTCCTTTTACAATTACATAGCATCATGATACAACATCTTCTATTCCAAATACATAAAATTAGCTTCACATGATGAATAATCCAAGAATCCAATCCACGCACACTAACATCCAAGATGAGTAATATCCCAATGGAAGAAGGCATCAAACCACCCAAACACATGGAACTAATAAGGGATTACCCCAATGCTAGGAGATGACATAAGGATCCAACTCACTCAAGACCTGAGCTGACACCTAACAATCATAGGATACGACATGACTTCACAAGACTCCAACATCCAATCACACCACATGGCCTAATCCGAGAAACCAAACTCCAAGAGGCATAAATAACAAAAAAAGGCATGTGGATAATTGACATATGTAGGGAAAGATTGTCATCACATGTTATCGTCAGAATAGAAGGGGCCAAGCCTCACCTTGATAGACATGTTTAACCATCTCAACCTTGGAGCCATTCAAGGGAGACTCATTTACCATTCCAATAGTCTTCCCAAGATCATCCCAAGTATCCCTCAAGGGCTATGAGGTGGGACCACAAAACCAATTATTATCTTGTTTAGTGAATTCCTAAATACCCAAACCCACTAATCAATTATTAAGATTATCTCTTTCAATTACAAGAAAAAACTTCATATGGTTCCATCAAGTCTAGACCCCCTCCTAGAGGCCTAATGCTCAAAGGCATGGTCCACACATGAAAGAGCCCACTCTCCCTACCATGGAAAAAATCCATCATTTAAATACATAACAAGATGTATCACAATAACAACATGAAAATTTAACAACAAAGTTCATGTATTAAAGATCATGTCATAAGCGCAAAGAATAATAATGCAACAATAAAGAGACCCTCAAGAAGATATAACCACAAAATTTGGGCAAGAATATGAATCCAATGATATCCCATAGTGCTCAATAGTGAGGCACAATATAACCTCTTGTTGGAGCTGCATATACTCATCCTCAATAGCAAGGAATGCATACATCTTGTTGGAGAAAGTTTGCAAATCTCAACAAACAAGCATAAAATACTTGTCGGAGGATTAAATACATATAAATAACCAGATCTCATAATACTCAATATTGGAAAGCATCATGAAACATTAATACAAGCCTCTAGTGCCAAATTATATTTGGAAAAATCTGCTGAGATGACCAACTAACAAAAGAAACCTATCAAAAATACAAAAAATTCTAACGAAAAAGCCAAATTATAGTTTTAAAAATAAAATCCCATAGACAAAATTAAGACCCAAAAATAAAATTAGTAGAGTCGCCCAGACTAAGCAAAATGAATGAAATAAACAGATTAACAAATTTTAAGCTAAAATGAAAGATTTATGAAACAAACCATTCATGGCTTCCCAAAAAAACAAATCGTAGATAGAGTCACAAAGTCAAATACCAAACTCAAAAAAACTCTCAAAATAATCAAAGTCTCAAACAAGCTAAAGGATTAAGTGCCAAATTGAAAAAACTCACAAAACAAAAGAACAAGGCTTCTATAGAAGTATGCATTCGACAATGCCTAACTGCCAATGTTCATAGAAATGAAAATAAACACATTTAGATTTCACAAATGACAAAAGGGAACATAAGGGAAAATCCAAAACTCAGATTCATAATAGAAAACACCGTACAGAGAATCTATAATAGCAAAACCCAATATTTTTAGTGCCGACCATTCCAACAATGCACATAGCCAATAGAAAGAATGAATTTGTCCCCAACTATAAATAATAGATCAAATAAATGAATAATTATAATAATTGTGAAATCTCAACCATTTAAACACTAAATCATAAACTCAAGTAAAATAAGATAAACTTCAGAACGCAATAAATAAATAAATAATCAGATAGTATTAATATCTCAATCTAGCCACTTAATAAACTATGCAATAGAATCAATTATTAATTTAATTAAACAATCATAATCACAAGACCACATAACAAGGGTCCTAACAACCACAGGGCACCACAAGACAATACTAACATGACTCAACTTGATAGTCTAGTGATAACTTAATCCTAGACTGCGTGAGGGAAACACATACCATCTCTAACAAATTTCCATTGGGATACAAAAATGCTCAGACCTATGAGACCAGGCGGAGTCGATGTTTGGTACCTACAAACTTGCATCCACCACTCAACACAATGCTTACAATACATATACATCATAATAATCAGATAGGTGATATAGAGAATCACAATGTCACATCATGGTCGCAATGAGTGATATGACATCTTCTCTACTCACAAAGATAGTCACACAATATAACATCAAAGCATCACATAAAATCATGATCATGAAATAGAGTTAGTATCATCATAATATCATAAGTCATATAAATCTCCGAACATGATGAGTCATATCAAATAACATAAATCCACATAGAGTACTAGCATTAACAATAACATCTAAGATTTCAATAAACTCATAAATAACCTTTTAAGTATCCACCATATGTCCATATAAGTCTATCAATATGTAAATCTAAATGCAAGTCTAGGAGAGGCACTATAAGCGCATTAAGCCTTCTACTCACCAACAATTTGTAGATGACCCAATATTATTTAGGGAAGGATAAGCCACAACTCATAAAGAATTTTATGGATATATGTTGCAGGGGCATCATATCTTAACCTCTCTTTTCACTTTATTATCCAATTCCACATAACCACTATATGGGCAAGGAAAAGTCTTTTCAATTTTATTTTTATGAATTTTGATTGTTTGGTCAGCAACTACCCATGTACAACTATTTTATTGCCCCAAGGGGATGCCCGAATCATAGTATAATCATTTAAGGGATAATTTTTGAACTCAAAATAGATTGGTGAGCATTTATTTAAGATTTTTATTGGCTGCAATTAATTTAGGTGGGATTTCTTTTTGGAATTTTCAAAATTTTATTCAGATAATTTTGGTTTTGGTGAAGATATTTAGAAGAAAAAAAGAAAAGGAGAGAAGAAAGATAAGTATTAGAGAAGAAGGGAAAAATGCAGGGAAAAGGAAGAAAAGGAGACAACAGAATCTCAACAATTTACCTTGCATTTTCAAACAAATGTGTAGGCTATACAAATGATAGTCAAGACAATATTTCGACAAAAAAATTAAATATTTTCTCTTTTGAATCTGGATTCTCTCTTAAACTATGTATATTCTATGTGAGATTATTTGGGTTGGATGAGCATTTGAGTATTTAATCAATGTTTATTTTATTTTATTGAAAAAACTTGCAACATGGATTTGGTCTTTGTGGCATATTTTTCTATTACTGTTTGTGTGATTTTTGGCATCTACAATTGTGTGGGTGCTATCAGCTTGGTATTAGAGCCTAGCTTGCAGTAATCATTAAACTTGAAAAGATTGAGAAAGGACTTTGATATGTTTATAAAAATTGAAAATGGTCTCAATATTATTGGAACAATTGAAAATGGTCTCAAGATTGAGAAAGGACTTTGATATGTTGGTTTATTGCGCTATAAATTATTTCATTTGGTAATAAATTGGTGAGGTAAGTTGCAGCAGAATTTTAATCAAATACTTCCTCTTCATTGTTTCTCTAATGATCTAATTAAAAACATTAAGGTAAGCTTTTATTACTACTTATTTAATGAGCCTATTTTTTCTCTTCCAACCATTCAATGAAGTTTAATAGGGAAAATTTTATATGAATTATATCAATTTAGTTTTACATAATTTACTTTTATAATGTTTAGTAATATTGATTCATTATTTACTAAAAAATTATTCAACAAATAAAAAATTAAAAAATGAGTAATATTTTATTAGGTCATTTTACTATAATTTATAAATCTTAGATATAATGTGAAATTTTCATAATTGTATTTATTGTCATTTGAATATTAATTCATATGAATATAATATTTTAGTATGAGAGTAAATTTTAATGTGAGTTACTTTCCAATTTAATTCATGTGAATATAATTGTGAGTTATCTCAATAATCATATATATTGACAATTTGATGTTTTTGTATGCTAACATTTTGAAATTTTGATTTGTTTTTCATATATTGCTATTCTTCTTGTGTGAAATTTATAATTCGTGTTTAAATTGAATTTGGATACCAAAAGATGATCATTCTGAGTCTAAAATATGATTAGTAGATCATACACTTAAGGATTTAGCTCCTAAACTATATCTATTTTTTTATTATTACTAAAATAATATAAGCATTTTTTCTTAATATTATTAAGAACTTTTAAATGTTTATATTCTATTAATAAAAACTATTTGGTGATAGAATATTTGAAATGTTTAGAAAATTTTATCTCAATATTTTAATTTAAATTTCATTTTATTTTTTATAGAAAATAAGAATAAATTAATGTCTCTTTAATCAAGTAGTAAATGATATATATCATTAGATTATGTTTGAAAATAATATAAATTTTTAAATTTTTTAAATTTGATATTTTCAATTGCTTCCTACACGATTTTAAATATAAATGTGAAAATAAACATGTTTAGGGTCTAAGATTGAAACAAATTAATCATAATATTCTCCCACTTTTTGAAGACCTATCAAGAGTTAAAAAGTTATCATCTTCTCAAGGCCTCACGTCCCATAGAATCAACACACCATCAGTGTTCATTGGCTTCGATAGTGCATTTGCAACATTCACTAAAGTATTAACTTTATCCATTTTCACCTTTTTGTCTTCCACCATATCATGAACAAAATGAAATTGTACATCAATATGTTTTTTAAAGGTGGAAAGTCAGACTTTTCGCTAAACAAATAACACTTTGGCTATCACAATAGAGTAATCTAGCCTGCATCAAAATCAACATCCAAGCACAATATCATAAGAGAAATGGCTTCCTTACAAGAATAAGTAGCTTCCATGTACTCTTCTTCTATAGTGTACAAATAAACTAGAGCTTTCCACTTACTCAACCAACTGATAGCACCATGAAATATCATGAAAACATATCTAGTAGTTGATCTTTTGTTGTCAATGTCATTTGTTGAATTTGAATCCGCATATCCACAAATGCAAACTAAATTTTGAGGTTGAGAAGGATAACCTTGAAAATACATGAACACTCTTTTAGTTTCATCCCAATGCACCCTACCAAGATTAGCTATATACCAACTAAGGACTCCCACAATATGGGAAATGTTTGGTCTCCTACAAACCATAACATGCATCAAGATGCCAATGACACTGACATAAAGTACTCTAGACATGTCCTCCATATTAGTAGGAGGTTTTTGACAATCATCCACAAAAAAAGTTCCTTTATAAGACTAGAATGACTATTTGCTTGCATTTTGACAAGTTGAATCTCTCCAACACGGAGTTACATACTTACTCTGGTTCATCCAAAGATTTCAGCTACCTCTATCTTTAATGATTCAATCCCAAGAATATCTCACCGAACCTAGATATTTCATCTCAAACTATTTTGCTAACTAATAATTCAAATCTAAAATCATTAATTACCATACCCAATAAACAACATATCATCCACATAAAGGGCTATGATAGGAATGTGGCCATTTTTAGATTTATAATGCACATAATGGTCAAATTTAGATCACATAAATAAAAAAGACAACACATAGGTGTCAACATTTTGATACCATATTCTAGGAGACTTTTTCAAACCATACATAAATTTCTTCAACTTACAAAAAAGGTTTTATTTACCTTTCTCAATGAAATGTTTTGGCTATAACATGTAAATTTGTTCCTTTAGATCAACATGAAGGAACATTGTCTTCATACCCATCTACTTAACTTCCAAGTCATAAGATGTTGCAAGTAACAATAGGAATCAAATGGATGTCAACTTATCTACAAGAGAGAATATTTCACCATATTCAATTTGCTCCACCTAATACTAACCATTCGTGACCAACAATGCCTTATACTTCTCAACACTACTACCTAGACCTAGCTTCTTTTTTAACACTAATTTACATCCAATAGGTTTTCATCCTTTGGGAAAAGGTACCAAATCCCATGTAGCATTCTTCTTCAATGCAATCATCTCCTCTCTCATGGCTTCCATATAAGAATCTATATCACACATACCCACAGCCTCTCTTATAGTCCTAGGCTCATCACTGTTAGAAATCAAACCAAATATGCAACTACGATCCAATCATGAATATCCAAACTAATTTTATTGAGAAACTTTAAAACCTTTAACATTGACACCATACCCAACTAAGATTCACTTAATAATCTTCTTCTCCAATTTTGACCTTATCTCACTTGACACATTTGCATATACCTTGCAACCAAAGAATCTAAAATATCTCAATGAAGACTTCTTACTAGAGCTTGTCTCCATGGGTGCCTTTATAACTAGCATTGAAGTAGGAGATATATTAATTAAATAACATGCAATGGCTACAACTTCAGTCCATAACTTATGTTCAAGCCCAACACCTCCTAGCATACTCCTAGCCTTCTCCATCAAAATTTTGTCCATCCTCTCCACAAATCCATTTTTTTGTGGGGTCCATGGAGTTATCTTGTGTCACTCAATTCCATGGTCCTTATAGATACTGTCAAATTATATTGAACAAAACTTACTTCCATTGTCATTCCTCAAATAGTTAATTTTTGTACTTGTTTGGTTTTCAACCAAATTTAAATTTTTTAAGCCAATTAAAAAATTCTTATTTATTTATGAGGAAATACACAAATTTACCTATACTATAGTCATCTATGAAAGATAGAAAATACACAGATCTAGATATTGAAGGAACATTAATAAGACCAAACACATTTGAATGAATATAATCCAAAACCCTAAAATACTTTTGAGAACTGTAATAAAAAGAAACATAGTGTTGTTTACCATAAACACAATGTTCATAAAATTTAAACTCAAGATTATAGTCATCAAGGCCTTCAACAAGGCTCCTATTTTTTTAGGGCTCTAAGTTCCTTCTCACTAATGTGATCAAGTCTCTATTACCATAACATTTTCTTCTCCACTGGGAGCTTCATCTCAAAGAATTTTCACTCGTAGGTACCCAAAGAGTACAACCATCAGATGTTGAAACAACAATATTTTTTCTCTTGTCAATTTGATGGTGAGAATGAATAATCCAAAGCTATTTTATTAGACTTCACATAAGTGCTATTGCACTGAACCATGCATGCATCTAGGTTATACAAGGTTCCAATATGAAAACCCTTAGTAAGCACCATAGAGCCTCTTATCATCTTACATCCACCTTGCAAGAAACAACTTGCATACCCATATCACTCAACTTCCTAATTGAAAGTACTTTGCATGTCAAACTAGGGATATGCATGACACCATCAATCCCCTTCGCTCCACCATTAGGGAACCAGATCTTAAATCTTCCATGACCAACAACCTTTAGGTGAGATTCATCACTAAAATACACCTTCCCACCATCAAACTCTTTGTACTTCAAAAACCAACCTGTATGAGAGGTCATGTGGAAAGAAGCACTTGAATCTATAAACCACACATATTTTGATTCATTCATTGCACGGGTTATGACAAAACAATATACTTCATCATGAGAGGACTTATTTGAGTTAGAATCAGAAAAATCTTTTTTTACGTTTCTTTCTCTTATCATCCTTGCATTCATTTCAAAAATGACAAGATTTTCTATAGTTCCATCAATTCACCTTGGATTGTTTATCAGAAGACTTAGATCTTCCTGAAGACTTGAATTTACCCTTCTTTTCCATTTTATTGCCTTTCTCCATTATTCTAATACAATAAATAAGGGGTTTCTTAGCCATCTCAAAAGATTTCCTTTGCATCTTTTCATATAACAATGAACCAACCACATTCTCCATCTTTAAAGTGGTTGTTATGATAACATAATAAAAAATTACATTTATATTGATCATCAATCTTGTCATTCATAAAATGTAGTTGAGCAACCTGCATTTTGAACAAATTCATGTTATCTACAATGGAACCTCCTTCCCCCATCCTCAAAGAATACAACCTCTTTCTAAGAAATAACTTATTTACCAAGAATTTCCCTTGATAAATATTACCAGTTTTTTTTAAACTACAACTAGAGTCTTCTCCGGTCATGGACATTCAAGAGCACTAAATTTGGTAGACAGATTATTATCAACCCCTTGTATTTTCAATCTATTTAATCCCATTCATCATGCAATGTATTTTGGGGTTTCATCAAAGAAACCACAACCCATAGATCTCTATCCATGAGCATGTCCTACATTGTGAGTTTTCACAACTCAAAATTGTTGCCATTAAATTTGTCCATCTCTATTATATTAGATGTCCTTTTCATATGAAAGCTGAAACAAAGTTATGAACACTAATACTAGATTAGTACAAAAAATAGATCAATCCCACAACAATAGAGAAGTTGGCTTTGCCTTGATGCCAATTGAAAGCAATCCAAAGGGTGGAATAATGCTTCCAATGTCCTTAAAGAGTAAATACAACAACAAAGAATTCTAGAAAACATATGGCATATCAAATCTTCTTAGAAGGTATTCAACATATCATACAAAATAAAAAAGGAAGCCACATATTTATAGAGTTCCATTATTGGTGATTTTTGCCATAATTCTTGCTCCAAAATGAAATGCATATCCAAATGTAGTATTATTATCATCTGTACTCTTTGTAAAGTCACTGTAGTACCCCTGCCCTAATCAATTTCTAATCCCAGTTTGACCTTGGTTAGTTTATCATAATATAATGATCATTGTCAGATATTTTGATTTTAGTGCATAACTGTTAATGTGGTTTTCACACCAGTTTGTATGCAAGTTATTAATTCATCTATTTCATGTTATTATATCGAGCTAACGCTTTCATTAAGTTTATATATGTATGCATGTATAACTCTTGGTTGAAGGAGATTTCAGGTACAGTGCCACATAGGTGCAAGGTTCATCTCCGCTTGATTTGCAGGTTTGAGTGTACCTCTTTAATCCTTAGAGTTGGATTAGGTGGTCGTGATATCCTTGTTTGACTAGAGTCATGCTCAAGTGAGCGTCATCAGTCATCATCGGTATTCCCTTTGGTTGGGTATGTGGTTCATTTGTCTATTTGGCTTTCTTGGGTTGTGTGTTTTGTGTGTGGTTAAATCGAGTAATTAATCCTTATTATCTAGTTGGATTCATTGTGTGTTTACGCATTAGTGTTTTTGGGGACTAAATAAAATAGGATCCATTTTTATGTGATTAATCGTTAATTGTATTGCACAATTCAGGTTGGTAGCAAGTTCAATTAAATGGTTAATTTTAATGTTCAATTTATTATGTTTATGATGTTGGAAAAGAAAGATTTAAATTTAATTAAAATAGAATTCATTTTATCTTGTTGGCATTTTGGAAATAGAAAGGTTAATTTTAGTTATTTGAGAAAATCAATTTTAAATTGAAAAGCAAGTTTAATTTATTGATATAGTTTAAAAGAATAATTTTTCTGATTTATTTTAAATAAAAATTTTAAATCCAAAATAAAAATTTCGGTCAAACCTTTCCCATTTAACCTAGATTTTTGGAAAAATATGGGAGATTAATTTTTTTTGGAAAAAATTTTGGATGGAAAAATTTGTGGGTTTTGGGAGGAGAAGGAAATTCTTGAGATGGAGAATTGGGATCTTCTTCAATCTTGCCATGATTGCTTAACCAGGTAGGCCTCTGGTTAATTTCATTGGTTTCTATGTTTTTAAAAGATTGTTTCAGGTGGTTTTGTAGAAATCTGGCTGTGATTGTAAATAATCTCTTATTTTGTGGAAAATGGTAGAGTTGTAATGAAATCACAAACTCAAACCCACCTTGCTTCTTCCCCAACTCTCAGATTTTAAATTTGGTTGTTCAGATTATTTTTCTAAAACCAAATTCTGGGGGGGTTTGGTTGTTCTTTATAAACTTTGTTAAAATCTCCATTAAAGGTTCCCTGATTAAGTTTTAATTTGAAATTTAGATTGGGGTTTGGTAGATTTGCGGTTTTAATATGTGTAAATAAATCTTATTTTGCCAACATGGTATTGGTTTGGAAATATTTCCCTTCCTAAATCTGGGTATTTGAAAAATGAAAAAAAAAATAATTATTTTAAGTCTCTGGGAGACTGTGTATTTTTGTTGTGTGTGGTTTTTAATTTTTTTAACAGTAAAATAAAATAAAAATTAAAAATTAAAAAAAAAATATAATACCCACATGGTAGGGCACAAACCCCCACCATGCAGGAGGTAGCTCGCTACCAAAGGTAGCGGCTGCTACCTATTGGTAGTAGCGCTACCAATGGTAGCGAACTACTACCAAAAGGTTGTAGCGCTACCAATGGTAGTGAACTACTACATTTTGGTAGCAGCGCTACCGTAGGTAGCGTGAGCTACCAAGGGGGACACACGTGGGGTCCACATGGAACCCCTCCCACCCCCTCTTTCCCCTTTTTAGTTTTTTTTAAAAAATAAAAATTTGTCTTTTTGTATATTTTTTTAATTGAAAAAAAATATATAATAATAATTTAATATGATTTAAATGTAAATTTCAAATTAAGTTTTTAATAAAGTTTAAATATGGCATTTAATAAATAAAATATGATTATTTTGTAATTAATTAATTGTATAAGTGGCAATATACATTAATTAATTTTCAAATTTTATTTTATTATTAATGCATATTTTGCTAATTAGATACTTAATTTGTTATTCTATTATTAATTATTAATTGCTTAGATTTTATTAATTGCAGATTAATAAATATATAGTAATTAATATTTAATTTTGGTGATTTTCTATATACGCGTAACGAAATAATTGTTAAGTTGGAAACAAACTATCTTTACTTGGGTTCCTTATATGTATATGTTTCCTTGATATGTATAGTGTAACTACGCTCTAGAAAAGATGAATTTGGAAAGATTGTTTTTGAGCTAGTGTGGCCATGATGTTTCTTTTAAAGATTAAATATTATATTTACTTGGTTAATGTTTATTTAATTATATTCATGTGAACTTAGTTTAAAAACCCGTATTGGTGTATTTATGTTATGCTTTGATGCAAATGTACCTCAGTGAGTTAGAAAACAAAGAACAATCTGTATCTAAATGAGGTAGATAACGGCAATCAAACTTAGATCATTTAGAAAACTTGATCGACATTTTATGTTTATATCAATATGGGCAAAGATTCTATTTTCCAATTGTTGCCTATGAAAGTTTAATTTATGTATTCGCTTTTGCTTAAGTAATGGAAAGCCTTGATTTGTTGGATTGGACCCTGTCATATGGATTGATTTGGGGTATCTGTTTCTATCCTCAATCTTGAGTTATCTATTATTTTGTGGTGGTGTTATAATTGGTCATATCTTTAATGCGGGTGTAGAATGATGTTTAGTGGTTGACCATAGTTGGTCAGGTCTTTAGTTAGAGTACCATCTGTCAGTGCACCTCATATGAAGTTGTGTTTGACCAAATGGTTGTTCCCTCCATTTTGAACTCTGTTTGCTTGACCATGTGTATTCCTTGGCTTTTGAGCTCATTAGAGTATAGTCCAGTATCGTATGGGAAAGTGGCTTTTGATTGGGGGCCGCGCCCAAAGTGGCTGTTGGGTAACCCATCAAAAGTGAGTCTAATAAGTGATAACATAATAGTATATTAGAGTGTTTTTAATGAATCTCTAAGTAATATAATTGTGCC
The DNA here is from genome assembly GCF_030272615.1 of Cryptomeria japonica. NCBI lineage: Eukaryota > Viridiplantae > Streptophyta > Pinopsida > Cupressales > Cupressaceae > Cryptomeria > Cryptomeria japonica. Next base: position 627,931,947 of record NC_081413.1, read on the forward strand.
TCACACATGGGATGAGTGCTAACATAGACTCGACATGCTGTGAGAAAGCTTGAAATGGCAAACCATCATCCTTGTCTTCACGAAAGGATGTGTGGGTCCACATGAGGCTTGGATGGGCCAGAGGCTCGAATTAGGTTGCTAGGGTAACCCAATGGATGGGGCTAGAACGTATGAAGACCTGCCATGGTAACCATACCAGGTCATGTAATGACACTTGTCCCTACATTCACTAGTGTGTTGTTGTATTGTCTGGATAGGAGCACTTTTGTGGAGTCATCTTGTCACTTATGCCCTTGTGAGTACCTAATTGTCATGCTAGTCCCTGGGTTGTGATGACTTAATTTTGTGGATGCTCCAGTGGATCGTTGTATTTGCTTCTATTATGTTCAAATGGATCCTTTCCTATTCAGGGATCATCTATGTATTTATTGATTGGTGTGGTTATTTGTATATTGGTTATGTTTGCCTTGATGGCAAGATTGTAAATAATGAGAACCTCATGTATTCTTAAGTTTATTAATTACCAGAGGGGTCTTGCAGTTGAGCAGACCTAGAGATGTAGCCCTCTAGGGGTGAACTCCGAGATCAATTTGGTGTTATGTGACACTTATGTCTTTATGTTCCTTTTTAGTTTTAGTATGTATGGATGGCATCATGTTAAAATATTGAAGCGGTTTATATGAAATTAATCTTAGATGCATGCATGTAGTCATATATTGAAGCGGTTTATATGAAATTAATCTTAGATGCATGCATGTAGTCATTTTTTAAATGCTGAAATGGGATCAAGGAAGATTGTAGAGTAGAGCAATGGAATACATTTAGTTATTGTTAAGGAAATTAAGTATGCATGTAAAGATCTCTTTAGTTTATGATGAAATTCAAGTGTGTTAATAAATTAGAGGCATGACTTAATTTTTAATAAAAAGTATGAATGAAAGGTATGAATAAATCTTAATGGATGAACCTTATCTTGTGATTTATATTTTCATCTTCTGAAAGAAATTATCCTTGTTTAAGAATTATCTCGTTATAAGATAATCAACTTATTGGATTAATTAGTGTGAGTTAAGTGAAATGTTGTATTAAGTAATCATGTTGGGAAACCCTTTAGGTGTTAGTTGATGTCTTCCGCTATGTAATTTGTACTTTGATATCTTAATGTTGTGCTTAAGTTTAAAAAAAAAAAATTATTGCACTCTATTCTTGTGTTTTAGCTTAATCTATTCACGGTTTCCTGGCGGGGCATTACATTTCGTATCAGAGCCATGTTGCAAACAATGGGATCTCTAGTGTTGCATGTGATCTTAGTTGGTGTGAGGTGTATTGACCTTATGTGAATGATTGTCCTCCCTTTTGTATGTGAGTGATTGAGCAGACCTTAACTTGTGTGCAACGCGTGTGTTCACACCTTGTGTTTCACTTTCTTGATGTTGGTGCTTTGGAGTGATTATATGTTCTTTGTGTGCTTATTGATGTCTTGGTCTATGATTACTCATATTATGAGAGAGGGTCATATGTACCTTCCTTAATTATTGTGGTACTCTTTAGACTAATCCATTTGGGTTGGTCAATGCTTGTCTAGAATCTGAAAGTGTGAACTATGCTTGTTTAAGAGTATGATCTAGCTTAGTGTTGTCCACTTGAAGGACTAGTATGGTAGATATTGAATGCTTATTTTGTAGCAAATTGAATGATTATCACCCTTCCTCCTCCTCTCTCTCTAGAAATTAAAATGTTTGGGATATGTGTAATTATCTCTGATTTGAGTTTTCTTTTTGCGAGAGAAAGGTTGCGACTTCTTGAACCCATGTGTGAGCCCTATGATGCTTTTGTGTTTTAGATAATAAAGGGGCTATGGGTTTAAAAGTTAATATTGGTTATTGGGAGAAAATTGTATGTTTACATTTAGGGATTCTCCATGTGTATTGTAGGAGTAACATAATTATATTCTATTTTAAGTAAGGTGCATTAATATGTGAATAGTTGTTATGTGAAACTACTTTGTTTGTAAAAGAAGTATTAAAGGGAACATGTTATAGTAGCTTCAAGAGTGTATTAATGTGTTTTGGGAAAGATTGTTTTATGTGTTTTATTAAACTAGTTTGATTGAGGACATATTTTACAATGCTCCATTGAACTTGCTTTTGGATATATATAACTGCCTTATTACGTTTAGAAAGTACGAATGAAAAGCTTGTTTGATGTGCATGCATTAATATGTATTATTTTGTTGATAGCTCCTCACTTACCTTGATTGTAATTTGATTTTCAATGATAGGTTGCAAATTATTATATGTGCCTGTATTGTATTAAAGTAGTGAGTGTTCGCAAGAGGTTTGGTATTATTGAAAAGATTGTTTGTTTTTATCTCTGTTGTTTGGAAAACTAGTACATTTTGTTGCAACCATAAAAATTAGAAATGTCATCTTAGTTCGATTGATACTCTTCTAAAATGGTAGTGAAATGAAAACCGTGAAATTAAAATGATAGGCTTATAGTGAAAAATTTTGTATTATAGTGTGATCTTGTTGATCTTGTTTCCTTGTAGGAAATAGTTAGATTCTCAAACTCTCTTTCCCTTCTCTTTGCCTAAATCATAAGATTTTTTAGAAATGCTACGAAGAATGCATTATTTAAATAAAAATTTTATAAAACATGTGAAATTGTACTATTGCATTTTGGCTTCATATTGAAAGGTGAAAGCCCTCTTCGGAAAAGAAATTTGCATAGTTAGTAATGTGAATACGGATGCTTAGTAAAATTTGAGAGAGTTACAGGAATGATATTATTCCTTATGTAATTGTGAATTGTTAATAATTTTAGTACTTGTATCTAGAGTAAGCCTTATTCGTTTATTCATGTGGAAAGCATAATTTAAATCTCCCTTGAGTAGATGAGACCATACTGGAAAGTACTCCCTTTAAATGTGACTAAACTAGTACTGGTGTATTCATGTATATTGTAAGAAACTAGTGCTTATTATATGTGCCCATGGGTTGGTGAAGTAATAAACCATGGAGGATATGTTTCTTATGAGTATGGGAAACCATACTATTTATGTGATGTTTCTTATTTCTTTCCCTACTGAGTACCAAACCTCGGGTTGTGGGTAATTCAGTATGTTAAGGGGTAGTATTCGAAGTCACCATTCCTTGGATAGTATGGATTGGCGTACGAGTAATGTCGGCACGCAACAACTTTAGCTTCTCTATTTTGATGAATGATATAATTATACAATAAAACTGTATCAAAGGTGTACTCAATACTTTCCCTTTTGATAAACCTATTTATAGGTTTATGTGTGATAGCCTATTCCTCTTCTTTATTTGAGCATTTAGATGGCAGTTCTTGAGCATAGTAATGGTGTATTTTGGAGGATCCTTTGCATTGTCTTCATGAAAGGTAGGTTTATCTATATAAGCTGCCAGTTAGTATGTGTTGGTGGACATGTGGGTGGACCTTAGTCATGTATACCTATGGCTTAGGACGAGTATCCTTATAGATGCATCGCTATGCAGGATGTGACCTGCATGTGCTTGTTTCCGCAAGGTACACTACCATGCAGGATACGTCCATTGCGTGTCTTTTCCGCTTGGAGTATTGCCATGCCATGTTGAGACATGATGTGGGATGTAGTAGACATTGCCATGCAGCCTAATGACAGGTTTAGGGTAAAGCCATGCCACGTGATGACTTGATGCAGGGTGATGCCAAGGTACACACTACCATGATGTGTGGATGTGTGACTTGGCCGCACCACATGATGATCTAGTGCGATAGTTTTTCTATTGTTCCTTCCTTATTGGTGGCTAGATGCTAGTCACATAGTGATGTTCTTATTTATTTCTTTGGGGACCAACAATTTATTCTACATTGACTTTGAAGGTTTAGCCACGATCTTGTGATCTTTTGCATACTTGATTTGGTGTTGCAAATTCCAGATTATTTTCTTGCCTTATTGTTGGAATTCATGATTTATTATCTTTATTCATCTATACTTTAGTGGTTAAACTGATTTATCCTTATTATTTTCGTATGTTGGTCTTGTGTTGAAATGTGAAATTCCTCTTGAAGGACATATGAGACGGTCTTGGTAGAGTGTGTACAAGGAAGTAGACGTAAGGAACCTTGAGGATGGGGGTATGTGAGGCTATGATGTAGCTAGGATCCACTACCTACCTATGTGTGGTGACTATCTCTTGGAGGCTAACCACCTTACTCAACAAGGGATGTTCACAAAGGTCTTGTATGAAAGGTAATACCGCTATGGTGTGCCCTAGCACCATCGAGCCTTGAGTGAGATATTGGATATTTATGATCATGTTACTATTCCGAGATCAGGCATAGAGATGCTGATCGTGCATGTTATCTTTGACCGAGTATTAGACATGCTCACATGTGGCCTTTTAAGTTATGCATTCCAGTTATGTGGATGGTTATTATGTATATCATGGAGTAAATTGTGCTAACTTGTCACTATGTTATGGGACATGGTCTTTGGAAAGGTTTTCATATGCCGGGAAAGTGTAAACAATTGAGTTATCTATGTTGCTCTTATTTCATGGAAGTTAACTTGGTTGTAGAAATTTAATTTTGAAGCTAGTTCTATGTGAGAAAATTTTATGAAAAAGATGTATTGGTAAAAGAAATTGACCATGATGGCATGTTTTCTTGTCATGTTTGATAGATGAGTATGGTAATTGTTTCTTACCTCTTTTAATGCTTTAATTTGGTGTCATGAAAGGAAGAAAGTTTTTGTATCTCTACTATGACTATTGATAATTCCTAGAATATTTTAAGAAGTGTATGGTTTTCGATGTATCTTGCCAATGGATAATGGCATTTGTAAAGGATTTAGCAATAATGTTTCATTTATTTATGGAAAGATTCCTATATGCAATTTAATATTTCTTGAATGAGTTTCAGGTCTGATGCGTGTGACATTTTATCCATCTAGTCTTATGACTTCCAAGAGTAAGTCGAAACCTAGGGGGAAGAATGTAGTACCCCTGCCCTAATCAATTTCTAGTCTTGGTTTGACCTTGGTTAGTTTATCATAATATAATGATCATAGTCAGATGTTTTGATTTTAGTGCATACCTGTTAATGTGGTTTTCACAATAATTTGTATGAAAGTTATTAATTCTCCTATTTTGTGTTACTATCTTGGGCTAACGCTTTCATTAAGTTTATATATGTATGCATGTATAACTCCTGGTTGTAGGAGATTTTAGGTATAGTGCCGCATGGGTGCAAGGTTCGTCTCCGCCTGATTTTGTAGGTTTGAGTGTACCTCTTGAATCCTTAGAGTTGGATTAGGTGGTCGTGATATCCTCATTTGACCATAGTCGTTCTCAAGTGAGCGTCATCAGTCATCGTCAGTATTCCCTTTGGTTGGCTATGCGGTTCGTTTATTTATTTGGATTTCTTGGGTTGCGTGTTTTGTGTGATTAAATCGATTAATTAATCCTTATTATCTAGTTGGATTTATCGTGTGTTTACGCATTAGTGTTTTTGGGGACTAAATTAAATAGGCTCCATTTTTATGTGATTAATCATTAATTGAATTGCTCAATTCAGGTTGGTAGGAAGTTAAATTAAATGGTTAATTATAATGTTAAATTTAGTATGCTTATGATTGGAAAAGAAATATTTAAATTTAATTAAAATAGAATTAATTTTATCTTGTTGGCATTTTGGAAATAGAAAGGTTAATTTCAGTTATTTGAGAAAATCAATTTTTAATTGAAAAGCAAGTTTAATTTATTGATATAGTTTAAAAGAATGATGTTTGTTATTTATTTTAAATAAAAAATTTAAATCCAAAATAAAAATTTCAGTCAAATCTTTCCCATTTAACCTAGATTTTTGGAAAAATATGGGAGATTGATTTTTTTTGGAAAATATTTTTGGATGGAAAAATTTGGGGGTTTTGGGAGGAGAAGGAAGTTCTTGAGATGGAGAATTGGGCTCTTCTTCAATCTTGCCAAGATTGCTTAACCAGTTAGGCCTCTGGTTAATTTCATTGGTTTCTATATTTTTAAAAGATTATTTTTGGTGTTTTTGTAGAAATCTAGTTGTGATTGTAAATAATCTCTTATTTTGTGGAAAATGGTAGAGTTGTAATGAAATCACAAACTCAAACACACCTTGCTTCTTCCCCAACTCTCAGATTTTAAATTTGGTTGTTCAGATTATTTTTCTAAAACCAAATTTTTTTTGGGGGGGGGTTTGGTTGTTCTTCATAAACTTTGTTAAAATCTCCATTAAAGGTTGCCCAATTAAGTTTTAATTTGAAATATAGATTGGGGTTTGGCAGATTTGTGGTTTAAATATGTGTAAATAAATCTTATTTTGCCAACATGGTATTGGTTTGGAAAGATTTCCCTTCCTAAATTCGGGTATTTGAAAAATGAAAAAAAAATTAATTATTTTAAGTCTTTGGGAGATTGTGTATTTTTGTTGTGTGTGCTTTTTTATTTTTTTGCAATAACCCACCATGTTTAAACCAACAAAATTTGACCATTCTTTTTTTTTTGTTTAATTTAATCATTTGTGTTTGATTCAATTGCATACTCTGGCCATCCATCCATTAGGATTAGGCATTCATCCATCTTGGATGAGCATCTAACCATACAGGTTAGGCGTCTATCTATAGGGGGAAAGAGGTTTCATCTATCCAATACAAGATAGGCATCTACCCATATGGGGTAGGCATCTATCCAATTAGGATAGGGGCTGCTCCGGCTAGAGACTTAGACTCATCAGGACCATTCGGGTCCTGAATCACTCACTAAGTACTACACTCATCTAATAGGAGTGCACCGAGGTCACTATCCTTAGGATTAATCAAAATAAAATAATACAAGCTTGAATTCCACCTCAGAATTTGGCTCAAAGCCTCAGGAAATCAAGCGAATCCATACGGGATTCCTTCTGAGTATGCATTGAATTACTTTTTCCTTTTTTATTATACTTATCTTTCAAATTAGGATTCTACTCAATCCTTCTTTTTACCAAGCCTAGACCCCACCCACAAAAGCTTGAGTACTAGGGACAACTCCGTCCCAAGACTACCTACATACCCATTTCGGCACGGGATCAAGGCGTAAAGTATGTAGTTCTATCTTCTACTCTATGGTTTGATGTAAACTGGTTAGTGGGTACGCAACCCTTTCTAGGGTCAATGTCTCAAATAGTTTCTCTATGGTTTCTACCCATGGTGGTAGTACTTAAGCAAAGGCTCAATATGGCCTATTGCTTGTGGCCTAAAACAACTAGATCTTAATACCTATCATAAGCGTCACCCTTGACCAAATTGTCAATTGTCAACAACTCTTCAAGATTAAATCAATTTCATAAAAGCATTTCACTTAATCAACACTAAAGGGGGTTTACTATGGTTTAACTCAATGAATGTAAAATCATTTATGGAATATCTTATTAGATTACCTAATAAGATAATCTATGACCATAATTAATAAGATAATCTATGACCATAATCAAATGTCTAAACTAATTGATATTTTTGGAACCTATGACAAGAATAATTAATTATGGTCATAGGTTCCAAAAATATCAATTAGTTTAGACATTTGATTCAAATCATATTAATATGAATTAATTGCTTTTAACGAGTCCAAAATGCCAACTAAGTGACCCAATGAATTTTAAGTAGTTTTTATAAAATTCCAATTATAAAATTTAATACAATTTAATTTACAATTAGAAAATTGCTAAAAATAAATAAATTATTATAAATTTTACTAAGGATGATAAATTTCAAAATTACCTAAGTTAAAGCTAAAATTTTGATTAAAAAGAAAAATTTAAGAAAGTCCATATTCCCACGAGTTAAATTTTATAGTGGCATGATTTAAAAAAAAAAAGGAAGGCAAGTGGGGTGGGGCCCACGGGTCCCATCAGCATTGCGGACCTGCAGAAGCAGGCCCATAGTGTTGAGGGGACCACCGTGGTCCCCTCCACTACCCTACAGCCACTACTGTAATAGTGACTACAGGGTTAGTGGAAGGTACAACTCCCCTTCGGC